>NW_024745937.1:0-3466 GCF_018991925.1 Homarus americanus
TTCTGATATCGAAAGTCTGCCGCAAACACAATGGTGAGTCAGAATTAATAAGTTAATTTCAGGCATTTTCCCCCAAAATATGAATTTATGAATAAAAATTCAATAAATCGGATAAGTTGACTCTGGATTTTCATCTTGATTTTTTTTTTTACGTTGACGTTATAATACTATTACTGCGCTTTAACATTTGAAGTCGTTAACTGGGGTAGTAATTAAACTAGACCATCAACGAATCAACAATTAGTAGGTACTAGGCAGCTACCAAACAAAGAGGTACTACCGCCTGGGAAGTTATTGGAAGCATAATGTATTGTCTAATGGTAGACCCTGCTGCCATATGGCATCATAAAAATTGTGACCAAGTCCCAGGTTGCTGATCTGACTTTCTGTCTCATTTACACACAATTGCAGGGTCTCAATTGTTTCTCTTACCATTGACAACACAACATACACACTGTCGTTTCTCTCTCTCTTGAGCTTTTCTTTTTTATGTATATCTTTATGGTTCTTTGCTATCATGAAAAAAAAACACAATAATTTTTAAATTTAGGCTGTAAAATTTTAATTGTATTATGAGTTCACAGCTTCTCTACGAATTTCCAGGTCGTAAATAAAAATACATAAAGAAAACGGGAGATCATTTGACTAAATTATAATTGTACCCCGCTACCCAACAATTTTTTTTAGGAAAACTGTATTTCAGCCGCCGCTCAACTTTACGGTCAACACTAACAACATCCGGGAGTGTTGTGCGTCGTCGCCTTTGTGATATGTAGTTTATTCTTGACGGATCAAAGACGTGACTGGTGCTTTGTCCTCCCGCCATCCACACGGAAGATTTTAACGATTTCTACTGCAGTGCATGTCTCGTGAGTCCTTCCTCCTGTCTCGTGAGTCCTTCCTCCTGTCTCGCGTTTCCTTCCTCCTGTCTCATGAGTCCGCCCTCCCGTCTCGTGAGTTCTTCCTCCTGTCTCGTGAGTGAGTCTTTGTGACATAAGCTTGGATTCTCAAACACTCGATCGGTAATTGCCTCTCTCTTCAGACGCGTCCTTTGACCGTGTTTAATTTCTTCTACCGCAGGTGTGATAACCCTGACATAACTCTCGCAACCTGGGATCGATTCTCAAAGGTTATTGGGCAAACTCTTCCACGTAACTGGAGATGAGAGAAAGTTTGAGTCTCATAGTGTGTTTGACACCTTTTAGGCATGCTGAGTGAAGGTTAACTTACCCTTCTATATTCACGGTACTTTAATTCAGTTTATCAAAGGTTCAAAAGCTGTTTTGTTTTCTTGAGTGAGCATAAAGACACAATTAGTAATGGTAAAAGTCGCGGTGAAATTTCAACACCATTTCAGATACAATCTTTTTGTCGTAGCTTTAGGGGATCAGAGCTGGCACCATTTGAATTATTTAGCGCCCGTGTTTGTGTACGTAAAGAAAATGTTTGTGCTGTGTTTGGAGTCCAAAATATAATATGGTGTGTGTGTGAAGAAATCACGAATATGACGCGTGACAATCGTGTGAGAACTTTTAAGCCGCAAGGGAAAAATATAAATAAAATATTGCTTAAGCACTTTCGTATGTTAACACCTCGGAGGTGAAAGTCAAGAACCATGGGGCATACTTCAATATGATGTGGGACGCGCTCTGGGGGAGGATAGGTTGACAGGTCAGTACTTCTTCGACATCAATGTAATAAATGCAGCACCGCATATCTCAATATGCTGCAAAAATTTCTAGTTCCCAAACTGGAGTCCATACTATTGACAGAACGGGCGAAGATGTGGTTTCAGCAAGACGGTGCACAACCACATTTCGCAATCATCGTCTTAAGCTTCTTAGATGAAACATTCCCAAGCAAGTGGATCGGAAGGCGAGTTTTTCTTCTGGGGAATCTGAAGTCGATTTTCTATGCTGATCGACCGAAAACCATACGTGATCTCAAGGATGCGATCACATCTGAGTGTTCCAATATCACTACCAACATGTTCAGGAACGTTCAAACATCAGGCTTTGGACGCGTCAGAAAGTGTCTAAGAAAATGGCAACCAATTCGAACATTGACTATAATTTAATAAATATACGGTTCCTGACCTTTGTCACACCTTATATATATATATATATATATATATATATATATATATATATATATATATATATATATATATATATATATATATATATATATATATATATATATATATATATATATATATATATATATATGGCTCATTAATACAACATTTCACCTTAAAATTCATCTACATTATTTCATAAACCCTTTTAATGAAAAGCCACCGAACCCTTCAAGGTAAATTAATTAATCAGCTTATCTCATCCCTTCTTTCCTGGTGCTGTACCTTCACCTTCACTCAAACCTCCTTAAGGTGACACCAAAGATCCGCATTAAAACACAGTATTTGCGGTAACATAAAACCATGTCAAATTTGCATAATTAATTTGTCTTCGCGTAGACTCGATTTTTTTCCCATCATCATTTCTCTCTCTCTCTCTCTCTCTCTCTCTCTCTCTCTCTCTCTCTCTCTCTCTCTCTCTCTCTCAAGTGTCGGAGTTGTGAGACAACTGCTAAGCTTTAATCAAGTTCACAACTCGCCCAGTGAGTTGCGTAAAGAGTTGAAAACTGAATATTTATTTTTATTGTGTCGCTGCATGAAATGTCAGAACCCTTCTGGATACTGGCACAAATGAGTCCCCTGAGAGAAAAACCGCCCTTGTGGCAAAAGGGCTGCCTAGGTACACTCGGAAACCATATGCTCTAGCCTACCTGGGTCGGTGCAGGAGGTTAGTACAGTGTCCTTTCTGGACGGGGGCCAACTCTAACTATCACGAGGCAACACACGCACGAACAACACAGTCATAGTATGGCTGTATAAATGATATTATGTATAAATATTGTATATGGCATTTTATACTCTGCATTATCTTCATTATATATGAACACGAAGAAAAATTACCGTATGTTGTAGTTACGAAAGTTTGAATGGAAATAAACACTTCCAAACCACCCAGTGAATCCACATGTCGTTTACAGCGCTTGTGGCCAGACCACTATGATCCCACCACACCCCATCTATATCTTTTATTTCCCATCATTCGCATAACTATATGAAAAATCGTGTTTAATTTAACTACATATTTCAAAAACCTTAAATTACATATTGATCAGTCACTCCTCATTTAACAGACTTATAGTGTAATACTTTGACCATCCCACCTGGGCACATGGAGGCCCACGGTAACTCTCACGGGGCAACATCCTTGCATTTGTTGAGAAGAGTTAAATATGTTATATAATATATATATATATATATATATATATATATATATATATATATATATATATATATATATATATATATATATATATATATATAAAACCTCTTTTGTCTACCTGCCAGTTCAACAGGACTGCAAACCATCATCCCAGCAACTCATCCTGCATC
>NW_024745938.1:0-15653 GCF_018991925.1 Homarus americanus
TTGTCTCTGTTGTTTGGGCCTTTGGGTTCCCACACGAAGGTACTTGGTGGGGCTGGTGTGTAGGCGGTGGGGGCCGGTCTTGCTGCTGGTCGGTTTGCCTGGACCCTCTTTGTTCTCTCGGAGCATCCAGGATTCCAGGCGTGGTGTTTGCCCCCGCAGTTGGCACACTTGGGGGCAATTTTTTCCCCATTTTTCAGTTTGGTGAGGCAGGACTGTGTGCCGTGCTTCTGTGCGCAGACTGCGCAGATTTCCCTGTACGTGCACCTTGTCTGATGGTGCCCGTATTTCTGGCATCTGAAGCATCGCAGGGGCTCTGGGACAAAGGGCCTCACTTCGTAGATCCCCCAGGTTTTGAGGTCTATGGTTAACGGGGGTGAACCATGGTACCCGGCAGGCGGGCGGGCTTATATACAGACATTCTCCACCTCAGTGGCCACCTCATTGGCCACGAGTGCCGCATGCGTCATCCGCAAGCTACGCCCCACCTCCAAGAGGGAGGGACGGCCTTGGATGAACGATACTACCGCTGCGTCCACAGCACGCCACCTACTCCCACCAAACCGTGGGCGAAGCCACACCAGGACCACCTGTAGTAGCAACCACAACAACATGACTGGACGAGGCAAAGGAGGCAAGGGACTTGGAAAGGGTGGCGCCAAGCGTCATCGTAAGGTGCTTCGTGACAACATCCAGGGTATCACCAAGCCCGCCATTCGTCGTCTAGCTCGGCGTGGAGGTGGTAAACGTATATCCGGCCTCATCTACGAGGAGACCCGCGGCGTCCTCAAGGTGTTTCTGGAGAACGTCATCCGTGACGCCGTCACCTACACCGAGCACGCAAAAAGGAAGACCGTCACCGCCATGGATGTGGTTTATGCCCTGAAACGGCAGGGCCGCACCCTTTATGGTTTTGGTGGTTAATCAACCTGATGGACGGGCGCACACCACCACCACCACCACGACAAACAAATATACGGACCTAATTTTAGGTCCACATTTAAATCGCTAAAGAGTTGGTTAGACACTGAATAAATCGTTGAAAATATATCCAATAACATGATCCTCTCTAATTCTGGACTTGTGGTATGAGTATAGGTTGTGTGTGAACGTGTTGGAACCACTTCCTAATAATTGTCAGTCAGTCAGTCAACATTCACCTAACCTCCAGGTACCTCCCCTAACTTCCTGTAGCGTCACCGAACCTCACGAAATGTAACCCAATGTAGTTTATAATCTATCCTAACATGACATAACATAACCACGCACTATATTACTTCGGTAAGAGTAATGAGTTTTAATACGCAAAGTTGCAGTTAGCATTCATTCATACATACATACATACATACATACATACATACATACATACATACATACATACATACATAACATGCTAGTGGCAGGGGGGATTGAAGTGAATTTTAGGAGGATAGAATAGGTGCAGTGGCTAAACAGCGCTTGCGTGAGGGACTTTAAGCAGCAACTCGCCTGGATGCGGCAGGATAGAGTCAGGTCAAGCGTCCGGTGCATGTTGGGTTCCGCCATGGTTTCTCAGTGTTTGGTCGGCTTGATTGTGTGTGTGTTGTTTTCTTGTTTGGAGGAAATGTCTTGGTATTCTTCTTCTTAGCTTGAAGTTGATTTTCTTCTAACTCTTCTCCTCTTGTTGTTCGTCTTCCCCGTGTCTGCTATCATTCTGTAGAGACTCTATATATGTATGTAGGTATGAGTGAGTAACAGTTGCCGGTTACAGTGATACTTCATATTCGCTGGTGTTGTACTGTATGGCTTCGGTATTTCTTAATATACAAACGGCACCGTTAGGGGATTGAGGTATTTAAAAACCAGCCTACATTACTTATATATAGAAATAGATAATGTGGCTTGGACAATAATGACGACTACTCTCTCCTACCTAACCCAAACAAGGGCTTTTCGAAAGTATACATTGGACACAATTGACTTAGTACATACATTAGTGGTTTAACAAAAGCCCTCATTAGAGAAAGGTGAAGGAGCACACAGTGAACATACAGATTAATGTTTGCACGCATAGATCATGTAAGGTGAGGTGTTGAACACCAGACACGTAGTGTAGTAACTCCCTCACAGATGGCGTTATGAGGGGCCTGATGATGTAGCAGTTACCTCACAGATGGTGTTATGAGGAACTTCACATGATGATGCTGTAGCAAAACATTCACTACGTGGTGTCGTAGCATCTTGGGGACACCACGTGGTCCACATGACTCACTCATTCAAGTGGGTGAGGTGTGGTCCCAGGCCTCTCTATCGTGGAGTCTCAGGGGAAGTATAACCGGGTCCCTGGGACCTCACTGTGTGAAGGTGGTTAGCTAGCTTGGGTAAGACTCAACTGCCGAGTTGTTTTTCACTGAGTTAAGCACTGTTCACCACTATTCATCACTGGTTCCATTCCTTTGCCAAATGAGGTAGTACCTTATGGCAAGAACTTGTTGATAGTCCGGTGGGGAGGAGGGTTCAGGGGAGTGAGTTGGTATGGGCCAACATATAAATAATAATAATAATAATAATAATAATTAACGGTTTATTGAAAGTGCTTGGCAGCCAGAAGGCTGAAAATATACAGTTACATATTTTGGGAATGGGTTACGAATTACAAATAATATACAAGTAACATGAGTGACACAAATAAGACATATAATAACTAGCTGGGGAAAAGCTCAAACTACAGTTCATTTCAACATAGTGACAGTGCAAGGAGTAGTGTTTACTGGGAGTGAGTACACTGATTTATTACAAGTTATCGATAATTTTTACAATGGTTGGGACTGGGCTGTTCTTATAGCGATCAGTTCGTGCACGTATGGGCTGGGCTGGATGCGGTTGTGGTGTCAAAGAGCAATTCTCGGACTAGGGATCTCAGGTGGTAGTAGGAGCCGGTGTCAGGGATGGTGTAGAAGCTTCTTACCAAATTTGCAGATGAGGTCGTGGTGATGGTCAGTGAGAGTCTAAAGGGTCAGTGTGTTGAGCGCTTCTTGATATGTGGAGTAGGAAGGGTAGAGAATAATCTTGCATGGCCTCTTTTGCACTTTTTCGAGGTGTTTACGTTGTGTGGCATTTAGGGAGGAAGACCAGGTGGAGGAGGCATAGGTGAGCTTGGGAAGTATGAATGTTGTGTAAACACTGAGGAGCTCGTGTGCAGGAACACCGAGGGACTTGAGTCGGCGTAGGAGGTGGAGACAGAAACTGGAGGATTTGATAACTTCACTGACGTGTGGTTTCTAATTTAGTTTGTTGTCTATATGTATGTGTGTGTGTGTGTGTGTGTATATACTACTGTACTTTTTAGATCCTCCTACGCAACCTAACCTATTATAGTTAAGTATAGTAGGCTATACACTATTTTGTTAGTATGTGTTATAAAATGTAATTGCATGTTATTATTATTAATATTATTATTATTAATATTATTATTATTCTTATTATTATTAGTATTATTATTATTATTATTATTATTTTTATTATTGCTATTATTATTACATACTAATATAATACTAAGTTGCCCACCAGATTTCCTCAGAGATGGGAGGAGCACATTGGCGGCGGTGTTGTTTATACTCCGCCCGATTACTGATTCCTATTCACCGAGCCAGAGCTGGCGGGCGGCGTGTTATGTGCCACGTTTTGTTTCCCATTGGGCGTACCGCTCAGCTGGGGAGTTGGAGATTTCATAAAAAGAAGGTTTGAGTGGAGAGCACACCTTTTCCTTCACATACAGTTATCTTAGACCATCTACTAGTATAATAGTTTGCACAAAAATACTCTACACTCTTTATAGGTTATTGTTATGTTGTTGTTGTTTTTTTTACTTCTCATCAGATTGTGCATTCAACTAATATACACTAATAGTGTGTTTATTATTATGTTTTATAGTATTATTTCGTAAAATATTGGGTAACACAATTATAGTCACTAGTATAGTCTATTATATTATTGGGGTTTATAGCAGTTTGTGGTCTAATAGTATCATGCTTTATGAGTGGTGTTCTATGTAGTGATGATTAGGCAATAAAATATGCTTTGGGTGTTTATAGCAGTTTGTGGTCTACTAGTATCATGCTTTATGGGTGGTGTTCTATGTAGTGATGATTAGGCCATAAAATATGCTTTTGGTTTATTGCTAACAAAATATACTTTGCTCTACCGCTGTAGTGCAATACATGGTGAAACTTACATACACCGTTAATAAAGTATTGATGGAAGAAGAAGTAAGAGGAAGAATTGTGGAGGTAATGAACAGTGAGACAATGTATAGCCTCCGGGATGGCGGCAGCGGTTCTGTTATTAATATATAATAAGACAATAGGAAAATATGTTGTTGTCTCTACCTGTATTATTACCTTTGCGATAGCATGGTTAAATTTGGGGAGGACAGAGGAAGGAGCAGGAGGTTAGGAAGGGATTTGTAGTGGGAGAGATAGTGTCTGTGATCCTCGGATCACCACTCCTCGGATTATGTCAGTTCAAGTTTAGAAGCTCAATCAACTTTCCCTGATTACGAATTGGCAACCTTTCGATTTACAACAGGTACCTACTTACTGCTACAGTAGGTAGGTGAACAGGGACAAAGGGGGCTAGGAAGAGTGTCCAAACAACTTGCTCCTGCCTGCCTGTGTGATGTAGTCGTGGCCAGAATTAGGTTAGGATACAGACACATCTGGCTAGTTAGTAACGCTGTACCCATACCGGAACACTCAGCATGTAAACTTGGTGATACACCTTTAAAGCACTACTATATTATTGAATGTGACACTGTCAAAGACTTCAGGCCACCTCACTTATTGTATCTTGAACTATGTCATTACTTCATTGAGGACATTACATTCTTGCTGTTTATCCCAAATTGGCTAGCTAGCCCACACTGATTAGTCTACAATTACAATATGACTCCAATGTATGCTGCTGGTAAATGTGTACTGTCAATGAACCAGAGTGAAAATAAGGTCTCATCCCTTGCTGCTGCTGCTGCTACAGCTGCTTCTTGCGCCCTTCTAAGTCCCGTTTAAGTCCCCCACCCCAGGCCCCCACAACCGCCCTTCACATCTACACCATTCAAAAACAATTTCACTCAATTTCCACAATACTATGCTAATTACAGAGTGTTATCCTGCAAAACGTTGATGTCGTATATTTCTCTCTTTAAGTGATATCCTGTGGCTCCGAAAGGAGCCTGTTTGGTTAGGTTGTCTTGTGTGAACGAACCTTGGGTTCTTATTTCTTCTCTGTCTTCTTGGGGAGGAGCACAGCTTGGATGTTAGGAAGGACACCCCCTTGGGCAATGGTGACTCCAGACAGGAGCTTGTTCAGCTCCTCGTCATTGCGAATGGCAAGCTGAAGATGACGTGGGATAATGCGGGTCTTCTTGTTGTCGCGGGCGGCGTTACCGGCCAGCTCGAGCACTTCTGCTGCCAGGTACTCCATGACGGCTGCAAGGTACACAGGGGCACCTGCACCAACGCGCTCAGCATAGTTGCCCTTACGCAAGAGACGGTGGATTCTACCCACGGGGAACTGGAGTCCGGCCCTGCTAGAACGGGACTTTGATTTGCCCTTCACTTTGCCTCCCTTGCCGCGTCCTGACATGTTGCTGCTGCTGCTTTTCGTGATAGGAGTTAAATTTCCGCCCGCCACCTTGGTCTTTTATACCAAGCTCAGGATCAGGCCAGGTGGCCGTCTCGCGGACCCAACCAATGTAAGAGAGCCGTAGCTGCAGCCAGTCTGATCCTGAGCGGCCCGCTCGGTATATAAGGAAAAGTTAGTCGGGCCAGTTTTCAATTCTCTCGCTCCGCGCCACGAGTAACTGTGCCGCCATGCCTCCCAAAACTTCCGGAAAGGCTGCCAAGAAGGCTGGAAAGGCCCAGAAGGCCATTGCCAAGGGTGACAAGAAGAAGAAGCGCAGGAGGAAGGAAAGCTACAGCATCTACATCTACAAGGTACTGAAGCAAGTGCACCCCGACACAGGAGTCTCCTCCAAAGCTATGTCCATCATGAACTCTTTCGTGAACGACATCTTCGAGCGCATCGCTGCCGAGGCTTCCCGCCTGGCGCACTACAACAAACGCTCCACCATTACAAGTCGGGAAATCCAGACAGCTGTCCGACTCTTGCTGCCCGGTGAACTGGCCAAGCATGCCGTGTCTGAGGGCACCAAGGCTGTCACCAAGTACACCTCTTCCAAGTAAGAGGTTACTTGTGCACAACAAACACGCCATCCCACTACTACAACTTAATCGGCTCCTTCGGAGCCACAGTTACATGTTAAAGAGACAGTTACCGACAGTGATATATTGAGAGGGAAATAAATAAAAAAAAATTATAATAATCTGCATTCTCTATTGGCGTAGAAACAGGACTAAATCGAAACATTATAAATAAATAAATAAATTCTGCGTGGAGTACTTTTACACCCACTGCAAAGTGACATACATGGAGTGTGTTTGGGTTTCATTTCTTGTTTGCAGCACGCCTATTTCATGTAAACAATTCATTTTATTTTATTTTATTGAATTTTCTTTTATTTTAGTTATTTATTTACTTACTTATTCTTTATATATTAATTTGTTACTAGCTCTTGTTTTTTGCACCCACCCACCTCCCGAATTGATGACCTACTATACATTCGTGCCTGCACGACTGTTACCAACTTACCGTTAGGCGATTTGGGTAACCGAAATTAACGCTCTCCTACCACCAACCATTTCGATTGTCATGAAAATTATCTTCAGAACAGTTCTTTGGCCCTGAGAAGGGCCGAGTTATAGATGTCTGGTAGGTTTTGTTGTGCTTTTTCTTTTTCCCCAAGGAAGAGGACTTAAACACGCTCTCCGCGGATGCGCCGGGCCAGCTGGATGTCCTTGGGCATGATGGTAACGCGCTTGGCGTGAATGGCACACAGGTTGGTGTCCTCGAAAAGACCCACCAGGTAAGCCTCAGAGGCTTCCTGCAGAGCCATGACGGCAGACGACTGGAAGCGCAGGTCAGTCTTGAAATCCTGGGCGATCTCACGCACCAGGCGCTGGAAGGGCAGCTTCCTGATGAGTAGCTCTGTGCTCTTCTGGTAACGACGGATCTCACGAAGGGCGACGGTTCCGGACCTGTAACGATGGGGCTTCTTGACACCACCGGTGGCTGGGGCGGACTTGCGAGCTGCCTTGGTGGCAAGCTGCTTCCGTGGAGCCTTGCCTCCAGTGGACTTGCGGGCAGTCTGTTTAGTACGGGCCATCTCGACGACGAAATAGTAAATACGGGCGGCCTGGCAGGCGGGCGGGCTTATATACAGACATTCTCCACCTCAGTGGCCACCTCATTGGCCACGAGTGCCGCATGCGTCATCCGCAAGCTACGCCCCACCTCCAAGAGGGAGGGACGGCCTTGGATGAACGATACCACCGCTGCGTCCACAGCACGCCACCTACTCCCACCAAACCGTGGGCGAAGCCCACAGACACTCTCTCTCCCTCACCATGAACGGATACGAGTTTGTTAACGTGGCGCGGATACGTCCGGACACGCCGACCTGCCCCAAGAAACTAAACCTCCTAGTTCTCCAGAAGTTTTTCGAAGCTAATGGGATCGTGGGGGTCACCAAGGTAGAACGCCTAAAGCTCCATGGTGACATCAAGATCACCTTCGCCGAGATGGGCATGCCCTCTCAACTCGCGGAGATCCCAGACATCAACGGCATTCCTTTTAAAATGTTTGCCTTCATGTGGGACAACTTGAAGCTGGGTGTAATCTCCCACGCCGAAATTGCCCACATGGACAAAGCAGAGCTGAGTGAGCTCCTCAAGGAACAGCAGCTCCAAGTTGTGAAAAAGCTGTCCGACACCACTGCCCTCATCGGACACCACTCCACCCTACCCAAGGAAGCTCAACTGGCGTGGGTAACTATGCCAGTCAAGCCCTACTGCAGACCGAAACGGTGTTACAAATGCCAGCACTATGGACACACTGTAAACAAGTGTGAGGCGCAGGAAGACACCTGCTCCATGTGTGGCAGCCCTGGACACCGCTACACGGCCTGCCCCAACACAGAGAAAAAATGCGTTGCCTGTGGTGGCCCACACTCCTCCGCCGACCGGACCTGCCCCAGATGGAAGGAGGAATGCAGGGTAGCCAAGGCTCGTCTTGAGAAAAAACTGAGCTACAAAGAGGCCCTCCTTGCTGTACGCTCCCAAGAAAAAAAAAAACCAGCAGTAAAGAAAAACCAAGAAAAGAAAACTCAACAGAAGCAGCCCACCACACAGAACCAAGAACACCACGTGGCCCGTGGTGCTGAAGCCCACGCGGCCAGTGGTGCTGAAGCCCACGTCGTCAACCTCTCCCTCTCTGAATTCTTCCACACCTATGAGGACTTAAAATACGAGGAAGACGAACAAGAAGACCCAAACACAAACGAATGGACAATTCAAGAGAGCAAGAAGAGAAGGAGAGAGAGAAGAAAATCGACATCAAGCTAAGAAGACCAAGACATCCCCTCCACACAAGAAACCAAAACACAATCAAGCCGACCAAGCACTGAACATCCATTGCCCAACCCAACACGCACCTGACGCCTGACCTGACGCTTGACCTGACGCTTGACCTGACGCTGGCCTGGCCTTGTCTTGTCGCCTCCCTGCCGCGTCCAGCCGGGCTGTTGCTGCTGCCCCCATCTTATAATCCCTCACGCAAGCGGTGTTTAGCCACTGCATCTGTTCTCTCCTCCTAAATTCACTTCAATCCTCCCTTTATTCTTCTCCTGAACCTCCTTCCCCCCTGTCACTAGCATTTTTCGATTCGATTCGATTCGGCGCAGACCGAAGCGGTGTTACAAATGCCAGCACTATGGACACACTGTAAACAAGTGTGAGGCGCAGGAAGACACCTGCTCCATGTGTGGCAGCCCTGGACACCGCTACACGGCCTGCCCCAACACAGAGAAAAAATGCGTTGCCTGTGGTGGCCCACACTCCTCCGCCGACCGGACCTGCCCCAGATGGAAGGAGGAATGCAGGGTAGCCAAGGCTCGTCTTGAGAAAAAACTGAGCTACAAAGAGGCCCTCCTTGCTGTACGCTCCCAAGAAAAAAAAAAACCAGCAGTAAAGAAAAACCAAGAAAAGAAAACTCAACAGAAGCAGCCCACCACACAGAACCAAGAACACCACGTGGCCCGTGGTGCTGAAGCCCACGCGGCCAGTGGTGCTGAAGCCCACGTGGTCAACCTCTCCCTCTCTGAATTCTTCCACACCTATGAGGACTTAAAATACGAGGAAGACGAACAAGAAGACCCAAACACAAGCGAATGGACAATTCAAGAGAGCAAGAAGAGAAGGAGAGAGAGAAGAAAATCGACATCAAGCTAAGAAGACCAAGACATCCCCTCCACACAAGAAACCAAAACACAATCAAGCCGACCAAGCACTGAACATCCATTGCCCAACCCAACCCGCACCTGACGCCTGACCTGACGCTTGACCTGACGCTTGACCTGACGCTAGCCTGGCCTTGTCTTGTCGCCTCCCTGCCGCGTCCAGCCGGGTTGTTGCTGCTGCCCCCATCTTATAATCCCTCACGCAAGCGGTGTTTAGCCACTGCATCTGTTCTCTCCTCCTAAAATTCACTTCAATCCTCCCTTTATTCTTCTCCTGAACCTCCTTCCCCCCTGTCACTAGCATTTTTCGATTCGATTCGGCGAAGCCACACCAGGACCACCTGTAGTAGCAACCACAACAACATGACTGGACGAGGCAAGGGCGGCAAGGGACTTGGAAAGGGTGGCGCCAAGCGTCATCGTAAGGTGCTTCGTGACAACATCCAGGGTATCACCAAGCCCGCCATTCGTCGTCTAGCTCGGCGTGGAGGTGTTAAACGTATATCCGGCCTCATCTACGAGGAGACCCGCGGCGTCCTCAAGGTGTTTCTGGAGAACGTCATCCGTGACGCCGTCACCTACACCGAGCACGCAAAAAGGAAGACCGTCACCGCCATGGATGTGGTTTATGCCCTGAAACGGCAGGGCCGCACCCTTTATGGGTTTGGTGGTTAATCAACCTGATGGACGGGCGCACACCACCACCACCACCACGACAAACAAATATACGGACCTAATTTTAGGTCCACATTTAAATCGCTAAAGAGTTGGTTAGACACTGAGTAAATCGTTGAAAATATATCCAATAACATGATCCTCTCTAATTATGGACTTGTGGTATGAGTATAGGTTGTGTGTGAACGTGTTGGAACCACTTCCTAATAATTGTCAGTCAGTCAGTCAGTCAGTCAGTCAACATTCACCTAACCTCCAGGTACCTCACCTAACTTCCTGTAGCGTCACCGAACCTCACGAAATGTAACCCAATGTAGTTTATAATCTATCCTAACATGACATAACATAACCACGCACTATATTACTTCGGTAAGAGTAATGAGTTTTAATACGCAAAGTTGCAGTTAGCATTCATTCATACATACATACATACATACATACATACATACATACATACATACATACATAACATGCTAGTGGCAGGGGGGGATTGAAGTGAATTTTAGGAGGATAGAATAGGTGCAGTGGCTAAACAGCGCTTGCGTGAGGGACTTTAAGCAACAACTCGCCTGGATGCGGCAGGATAGAGTCAGGTCAAGCGTCCGGTGCATGTTGGGTTCCGCCATGGTTTCTCAGTGTTTGGTCGGCTTGATTGTGTGTGTTGTTTTCTTGTTTGGAGGAAATGTCTTGGTATTCTTCTTCTTAGCTTGAAGTTGATTTTCTTCTAACTCTTCTCCTCTTGTTGTTCGTCTTCCCCGTGTCTGCTATCATTCTGTAAAGACTCTATATATGTATGTAGGTATGAGTGAGTAACAGTTGCCGGTTACAGTGATACTTCATATTCGCTGGTGTTGTACTGTATGGCTTCGGTATTTCTTAATATACAAACGGCACCGTTAGAGGATTGAGGTATTTAAAAACCAGCCTACATTACTTATATATAGAAATAAATAATGTGGCTTGGACAATAATGACGACTACTCTCTCCTACCTAACCCAAACAAGGGCTTTTCGAAAGTATACATTGGACACAATTGACTTAGTACATACATTGGTGGTTTAACAAAAGCCCTCATTAGAGAAAGGTGAAGGAGCACACAGTGAACATACAGATTAATGTTTGCACGCATAGATCATGTAAGGTGAGGTGTTGAACACCAGACACGTAGTGTAGTAACTCCCTCACAGATGGCGTTATGAGGGTCCTGAGGATGTAGCAGTTACCTCACAGATGGTGTTATGAGGAACTTCACATGATGATGCTGTAGCAAAACATTCACTACGTGGTGTCGTAGCATCTTGGGGACACCACGTGGTCCACATGACTCACTCATTCAAGTGGGTGAGGTGTGGTCCCAGGCCTCTCTATCGTGGAGTCTCAGGGGAAGTATAACCGGGTACCTGGGACCTCACTGTGTGAAGGTGGTTAGCTAGCTTGGGTAAGACTCAACTGCCGAGTTGTTTTTCACTGAGTTAAGCACTGTTCACCACTATTCATCACTGGTTCCATTCCTTTGCCAAATGAGGTAGTACCTTATGGCAAGAACTTGTTGATAGTCCGGTGGGGAGGAGGGTTCAGGGGAGTGAGTTGGTATGGGCCAACATATAAATAATAATAATAATAATAATAATAATTAACGGTTTATTGAAAGTGCTTGGCAGCCAGAAGGCTGAAAATATACAGTTACATATTTGGGGAATGGGTTACGAATTACAAATAATATACAAGTAACATGAGTGACACAAATAAGACATATAATAACTAGCTGGGGAAAAGCTCAAACTACAGTTCATTTCAACATAATGACAGTGCAAGGAGTAGTGTTTACTGGGAGTGAGTACACTGATTTATTACAAGTTATCGATAATTTTTACAATGGTTGGGACTGGGCTGTTCTTATAGAGATCAGTTCGTGCACGTATGGGCTGGATGCGGTTGTGGTGTCGAAGAGCAATTCTCGGACTAGGGATCTCAGGTGGTAGTAGGAGCCGGTGTCGGGGATGGTGTAGAAGCTTCTTACCAAATTTGCAGATGAGGTCGTGGTGATGGTCGGTGAGAGTCTAAAGGGTCGGTCAGTGTGTTGAGCGCTTCTTGATATGTGGAGTAGGAAGGGTAGAGAATAATCTTGCATGGCCTCTTTTGCACTTTTTCTAGGTGTTTACGTTGTGTGGCATTTAGGGAAGAAGACCAGGTGAGCTTGGGAAGTATGAATGTT
This sequence comes from Homarus americanus, assembly GCF_018991925.1. Lineage (NCBI taxonomy): Eukaryota > Metazoa > Arthropoda > Malacostraca > Decapoda > Nephropidae > Homarus > Homarus americanus. Next base: position 12,280 of record NW_024745938.1, read on the forward strand.
GTGTAAACACTGAGGAGCTCGTGTGCAGGAACACCGAGGGACTTGAGTCGGCGTAGGAGGTGGAGACGGAAACTGGAGGATTTGATAACTTCACTGACGTGTGGTTTCTAATTTAGTTTGTTGTCTATATGTATGTGTGTGTGTGTGTGTATATACTACTGTACTTTTTAGATCCTCCTACGCAACCTAACCTATTATAGTTAAGTATAGTAGGCTATACACTAATTTGTTAGTATGTGTTATAAAATGTAATTGCATGTTATTATTATTAATATTATTATTATTAATATTATTATTATTCTTATTATTATTAGTATTATTATTATTATTATTATTATTTTTATTATTGTTATTATTATTACATACTAATATAATACTAAGTTGCCCACCAGATTTCCTCAGAGATGGGAGGAGCACATTGGCGGCGGTGTTGTTTATACTCCGCCCGATTACTGATTCCTATTCACCGAGCCAGAGCTGGCGGGCGGCGTGTTATGTGCCACGTTTTGTTTCCCATTGGGCGTACCGCTCAGCTGGGGAGGTGGAGATTTCATAAAAAGAAAGTTTGAGTGGAGAGCACACCTTTTCCTTCACATACAGTTATCTTAGACCATCTACTAGTATAATAGTTTGCAAAAAAATACTCTACACTCTTTATAGGTTATTGTTATGTTGTTGTTTTTTTTTTTACTTCTCATCAGATTGTGCATTCAACTAATATACACTAATAGTGTGTTTATTATTATGTTTTATAGTATTATTTCGTAAAATATTGGGTAACACAATTATAGTCACTAGTATAGTCTATTATATTATTGGGGTTTATAGCAGTTTGTGGTCTAATAGTATCATGCTTTATGAGTGGTGTTCTATGTAGTGATGATTAGGCAATAAAATATGCTTTGGGTGTTTATAGCAGTTTGTGGTCTACTAGTATCATGCTTTATGGGTGGTGTTCTATGTAGTGATGATTAGGCCATAAAATATGCTTTTGGTTTATTGCTAACAAAATATACTTTGCTCTACCGCTGTAGTGCAATACATGGTGAAACTTACATACACCGTTAATAAAGTATTGATGGAAGAAGAAGTAAGAGGAAGAATTGTGGAGGTAATGAACAGTGAGACAATGTATAGCCTCCGGGATGGCGGCAGCGTTTCTGTTATTAATATATAATAAGACAATAGGAAAATATGTTGTTGTCTCTACCTGTATTATTACCTTTGCGATAGCATGGTTAAATTTGGGGAGGACAGAGGAAGGAGCAGGAGGTTAGGAAGGGATTTGTAGTGGGAGAGATGGTGTCTGTGATCCTCGGATCACCACTCCTCGGATTATGTCAGTTCAAGTTTAGAAGCTCAATCAACTTTCCCTGATTACGAATTGGCAACCTTTCGATTTACAACAGGTACCTACTTACTGCTACAGTAGGTAGGTGAACAGGGACCAAGGGGGCTAGGAAGAGTGTCCAAACAACTTGCCTGTGTGATGTAGTCGTGGCCCGAATTAGGTTAGGATACAGACACATCTGGCTAGTTAGTAACGCTGTACCCATACCGGAACACTCAGCATGTAAACTTTGTGATACACCTTTAAAGCACTATATTATTGAATGTGACACTGTCAAAGACATCTTGAACTATGTCATTACTTCATTGAGGACATTACATTCTTGCTGTTTATCCCAAATTGGCTAGCCCACACACTGATTAGTCAACAGTTAGAATATGACTCCAATGTATGCTGCTGGTAAATGTGTACTGTCAATGAACCAGAGTGAAAATAAGGTCGCCTCCCTTGCTGCTGCTGCTGCTGCTTCTGCGCCCTTCTAAGTCCCGTTTAAGTCCCCCACCCCAGGCCCCCGCAGTACCCCTTCACATCTACACCATTCAAAATCAATTTCACTCAATTTCCACAATACTATGCTAATTACACGTAAAATAGAGTGTTATCCTGCAAAACGTTGATGTCGTATATTTCTCTCTTTAAGTGATATCCTGTGGCTCCGAAGGGAGCCTGTTTGGTTAGGTTGTCTTGTGTGAACGAACCTTGGGTTCTTATTTCTTCTCTGTCTTCTTGGGGAGGAGCACAGCTTGGATGTTAGGAAGGACACCCCCTTGGGCAATGGTGACTCCAGACAGGAGCTTGTTCAGCTCCTCGTCATTGCGAATGGCAAGCTGAAGATGACGTGGGATAATGCGGGTCTTCTTGTTGTCGCGGGCGGCGTTACCGGCCAGCTCGAGCACTTCTGCTGCCAGGTACTCCATTACGGCTGCAAGGTACACAGGTGCACCTGCACCAACACGCTCAGCATAGTTGCCTTTACGCAAGAGACGGTGGATCCTACCCACGGGGAACTGGAGTCCGGCCCTGCTAGAACGGGACTTTGACTTGCCCTTCACCTTGCCTCCCTTGCCGCGTCCTGACATGTTGCTGCTGCTGCTTTTCGTGATAGGAGTTAAATTTCCGCCCGCCACCTTGGTCTTTTATACCAAGCTCAGGATCAGGCCAGGTGGCCGTCTCGCGGACCCAACCAATGTAAGAGGGCCGTAGCTGCAGCCAGTCTGATCCTGAGCGGCCCGCTCGGTATATAAGGAAAAGTTAGTCGGGCCAGTTTTCAATTCTCTCGCTCCGCGCCACGAGTAACTGTGCCGCCATGCCTCCCAAAACTTCCGGAAAGGCTGCCAAGAAGGCTGGAAAGGCCCAGAAGGCCATTGCCAAGGGTGACAAGAAGAAGAAGCGCAGGAGGAAGGAAAGCTACAGCATCTACATCTACAAGGTACTGAAGCAAGTGCACCCCGACACAGGAGTCTCCTCCAAAGCTATGTCCATCATGAACTCTTTCGTGAACGACATCTTCGAGCGCATCGCTGCCGAGGCTTCCCGCCTGGCGCACTACAACAAACGCTCCACCATTACAAGTCGGGAAATCCAGACAGCTGTCCGACTCTTGCTGCCCGGTGAACTGGCCAAGCATGCCGTGTCTGAGGGCACCCAGGCTGTCACCAAGTACACCTCTTCCAAGTAAGAGGTTACTTGTGCACAACAAACACGCCATCCCACTACTACAACTTAATCGGCTCCTTCGGAGCCACAGTTACATGTTAAAGAGACAGTTACCGACACAAATATATTGAGAGGGAAATAAATAAAAAAAAATTATAATAATCTGCATTCTCTATTGGCGTAGAAACAGGACTAAATCGAAACATTATAAATAAATAAATAAATAAATTCTGCGTGGAGTACTTTTACACCCACTGCAAAGTGACATACATGGAGTGTGTTTGGGTTTCATTTCTTGTTTGCAGCACGCCTATTTCATGTAAACAATTCATTTTATTTTATTTTATTGAATTTTCTTTTATTTTAG
>NW_024745939.1:0-9350 GCF_018991925.1 Homarus americanus
ATCTCCTCCCTTATCCGTTCCTCGACCTACAGCAAGGCAGAAGACATTGGGCGAGGGACCTCATGTTAGCCTTAGAGAAATAGCAAACCAGATGATCAGATCAAACTGCACCTTCTCTTGCTATCCTCGGCGCCGGCAGCGCCACCGTGTGTGCCTATCTCCTCCCTTATCCGCTCCTCGACCTACAGCAAGGCAGAAGACATTGGGCGAGGGACCGCACGTTGGCCTTAGAGAAATAGCAAACCAGATGATCAGATCAAACTGCACCTTCTCTTGCTATCCTCGGCGCCGGCAGCACCACCGTGTGTGCCTATCTCCTCCCTTATCCGCTCCTCGACCTACAGCAAGGCAGAAGACATTGGGCGAGGGACCGCACATTGGCCTTAGAGAAATAGCAAACCAGATGATCAGATCAAACTGCACCTACTCTTGCTATCATTGGCGCCGGCAGCGCCACCGTGTGTGCCTATCTCCTCCCTTATCCGCTCCTCGACCTACAGCAAGGCGGAAGACATTGGGCGAGGGACCGCACGTTGGCCTTAGAGAAATAGCAAACCAGATGATCAGATCAAACTGAACCTTCTCTTGCTATCCTCGGCGCCGGCAGCGCCACCGTGTGTGCCTATCTCCTCCCTTATCCGCTCCTCGACCTACAGCAAGACGGAAGACATTGGGCGAGGGACCGCACGTTAGCCTTAGAGAAATAGCAAACCAGATGATCAGATCAACCGCCTTCTTTACTGTCTATAAGCGCCGGCAACGCCGATGATGTGCCTATCTCACCTCCCTTATCCGGCTCCCTCGACCTACAGCAGGTGGGGCATTGGGGAGGGACCGCCGTTGGCCTTAGAGAAATAACCAAACCAGATGATCAGATCCAAACTGCACCTTCTCTTGCTATCCTCGGCGCCGCTTGGCTACACCGTGTGCCTATCTCTCCCTTATCCGCTCTATCGACCTACAGCAAAGGCGGAAGACATTTAAGCGGGGACTGCACGTTCAGCCTTGAAGGGAAATAGCAAACCAGATAGTCAGATCAAAGCTGCACCTACTCTTTTTATCATTGGCGCCCGGCAGCGCTCACGGTAATGCCTATCTCACTCCCTTATCCGCTCCTCGACCTACAACAAGGCAGAAACGTGGGCGAGGACGCGTGGCAGCAGAGAAATAGCAAACCAGATGAGAATCAGATCAAACTGCACCTTCTCTTGCTATCCTCGGCGCCGGCAGCGCCACCGTGTGTGCCTATCTCCTCCCTTATCCGCTCCTCGACCTGCAGCAAGGCAGAAGACATTGGGCGAGGGACCGCACATTGGCCTTAGAGAAATAGCAAACCAGATGATTAGATCAAACTGCACCTTCTCTTGCTATCCTCGGCGCTGGCAGCGCCACCGTGTGTGCCTATCTCCTCCCTTATCCGCTCCTCTACCTACAGCAAGGCAGAAGACATTGGGCGAGGGACCGCACGTTGGCCTTAGAGAAATAGCAAACCAGATGATCAGATCAAACTGTACCTTCTCTTGCTATCCTCGGTGCCGGCAGCGCCACCGTGTGTGCCTATCTCCTCCCTTATCCACTCCTCGACCTACAGCAAGGCAGAAGACATTGGGCGAGGGACCGTACGTTGGCCTTAGAGAATTAGCAAACCAGATGATCAGATCAAAATGCACCTTCTCTTGCTATCCTCGGCGCCGGCAGCGCCACCGTGTGTGCCTATCTCCTCCCTTATCCGCTCCTCGACCTACAGCAAGGCAGAAGACATTGGGCGAGGGACTGCACGTTGGACTTAGAGCAATAGCAAACCAGATGATCAGATCAAACTGCACCTTCTCTTGCTATCCTCGGCGCCGGCAGCGCCACCGTGTGTGCCTATCTCCTCCCTTATCCGCACCTCGACCTATAGCAAGGCAGAAGACATTGGGCGAGGGACCACACGTTGGCCTTAGAGAAATAGCAAACCAGATGATCAGATCAAACTGCACCTTCTCTTGCTATCCTCGGCGCCGGCAGCGCCACCGTGTGTGCCTATCTCCTGCCTTGCTGTAGGTCGAGGAGCTGATAAGGGAGAAGACATTGGGTGAGGGACCGCACGTTGGCCTTAGAGATATAGCAAACCAGATGATCAGATCAAACTGCACCTTCTCTTGCTATCCTCGGCGCCGACAGCACCACCGTGTGTGCCTATCTCCTCCCTTATCCGCTCCTCGACCTACAGCAAGGCAGAAGACATTGGGCGAGGGACCGCACGTTGGCCTTAGAGAAATAGCAAACCAGATGATCAGATCAAACTGCACCTTCTCCTGCTATCATCGGCGCCGGCAGCGGCACCGTGTGTGCCTATCTCCTCCCTTATCCGCTCCTCGACCTACAGCAAGGCAGAAGACATTGGGCGAGGGACTGCACGTTGGACTTAGAGCAATAGCAAACCAGATGATCAGATCAAACTGCACCTTCACTATCTCGGCGCCCGGCCGCTACGTATCTCCTCCCTTATCCGCTCCTCGACCTACAGCAAGGCAGAAGACATTGGGCGAGGGACCGCACGTTGGCCTTAGAGAAATAGCAAACCAGATGATCAGATCAAACTGCACCTTCTCCTGCTATCATCGGCGCCGGCAGCGGCACCGTGTGTGCCTATCTCCTCCCTTATCCGCTCCTCGACCTACAGCAAGGCAGAAGACATTGGGCGAGGGACTGCACGTTGGACTTAGAGCAATAGCAAACCAGATGATCAGATCAAACTGCACCTTCTCTTGCTATCCACGGCGCCGGCAGCGCCACCGTGTGTGCCTATCTCCTCCCTTATCCGCACCTCGACCTACAGCAAGGCAGAAGACATTGGGCGAGGGACCGCACGTTGGCCTTAGAGAAATAGCAAACCAGATGATCAGATAAAACTGCACCTTCTCTTGCTATCCCCGGCGCCGGCAGCGCCACCGTGTGTGCCTATCTCCTCCCTTATCCGCTCCTCGACCTACAGCAAGGCAGAAGACATTGGGCGAGGGACCGCACGTTGGCCTTAGAGAAATAGCAAACCAGATGATCCAGATCCAAACGCACCTTCTCTTGCTATCCTCGGCGCCGACGCTCACAAGTAATATTCACCCTATCTCCTCCCTTATCCGCTCCTCGACCTACAGCAAAGGCGGAAGACGTTAGGCGAGGACCCGCCGTTGGCCTTGGAAATAGCAAACCAGATGATCAGATCAAACTGCACCTTCCTCTTGCTATCCTCGGCGCCGGCAAGCGCCACCGTGTGTGCCTATCTCCTCCCTTATCCGCTCCTCGACCTACAGCAAGGCGGAAGACATTGGGCGAGGGACCGCACGTTGGCCTTAGAGAAATAGCAAACCAGATGATCAGATCAAACTGCACCTTCTCTTGCTATCCTCGGCGCCGGCAGCGCCACCGTGTGTGCCTATCTCCTCCCTTATCCGCTCCTCGACCTACAGCAAGGCAGAAGACATTGGGCGAGGGACCGCACGTTGGCCTTAGAGAAATAGCAAACCAGATGATCAGATCAAACTGCACCTTCTCTTGCTATCCTCGGCGCCGGCAGCGCCACCGTGTGTGCCTATCTCCTCCCTTATCCGCTCCTCGACCTACAGCAAAGCAGAAGACATTGGGCAAGGGACCGCACGTTGGCCTTAGAGAAATAGCAAACCAGATGATCAGATCAAACTGCACCTTCTCTTGCTATCCTCGGCGCCGGCAGCGCCACCTTGTGTGCCTATCTCCTCCCTTATCCGCACCTCGACCTACAGCAAGGCAAAAGACATTGGGCGAGGGATCGCACGTTGGCCTTAGAGAAATAGCAAACCAGATGATCAGATCAAACTGCACCTTCTCTTGCTATCCTCGGCGCCGGCAGCGCCACCGTGTGTGCCTATCTCCTCCCTTATCCGCTCCTCGACCTACAGCAAGGCAGAAGACATTGGGCGAGGGACCGCACGTTGGCCTTAGAGAAATAGCAAACCAGATGATCAGATCAAACTGCACCTTCTCTTGCTATCCTCGGCGCCGGCAGCGCCACCGTGTGTGCCTATCTCCTCCCTTATCCGCTCCTCGACCTACAGCAAGGCAGAAGACATTGGGCGAGGGACCGCACGTTGGCCTTAGAGAAATAGCAAACCAGATGATCAGATCAAACTGCACCTTCTCTTGCTATCCTCGGCGCCGGAAGCGCCACCGTGTGTGCCTATCTCCTCCCTTATCCGCTCCTCGACCTACAGCAAGGCGGAAGACATTGGGCGAGGGACTGCACGTTAGCCTTAGAGAAATAGCAAACCAGATGATCAGATCAAACTGCACCTTCTCTTGCTATCCTCGGCGCCGGCAGCGCCACCGTGTGTGCCTATCTCCTCCCTTATCCGCTCCTCGACCTACAGCAAGGCAGAAGACATTGGTCGAGGGACCGCACGTTGGACTTAGAGAAATAGCAAACCAGATGATCAGACCAACCTGCACCTTCTCTTGCTATCCTCGGCGCCGGCAGCGCCACCGTGTGTGCCTATCTCCTCCCTTATCCGCTCCTCGACCTACAGCAAGGCAGAAGACATTGGGCGAGGGACCGCACGTTGGCCTTAGAGAAATAGCAAACCAGATGATCAGATCAAACTGCACCTTCTCTTGCTATCCTCGGCGCCGGCAGCGCCACCGTGTGTGCCTATCTCCTCCCTTATCCGCTCCTCGACCTACAGCAAGGCAGAAGACATTGTGCGAGGGACGGCACGTTGGCCTTAGAGAAATAGCAAACCAGAAGATCAGATCAAACTGCACCTTCTCTTGCTATCCTCGGCGCCGGCAGCGGCACCGTGTGTGCCTATCTCCTCCCTTATCCGCTCCTCGACCTACTGCAAGGCAGAAGACATTGGGCGAGGGACAGCACGTTGGACTTAGAGCAATAGCAAACCAGATGATCAGATCAAACTGCACCTTCTCTTGCTATCCTCGGCGCCGGCAGCGCCACCGTGTGTGCCTATCTCCTCGCTTATCCGCACCTCGACCTACAGCAGGGCAGAAGACATTGGGCGAGGGACCGCACGTTGGCCTTAGAGAAATAGCAAACCAGATGATCAGATCAAACTGCACCTTCTCTTGCTATCCTCGGCGCCGACAGCGCCACCGTGTGTGCCTATCTCCTTGCCTCGACCTGCTGGCAAGGCAGAAGACATTGGGCGAGGGATTCATCGCCATGAAAGTAGGAGAAGCCAGCAAAACCAGATGATAAGACTGGGAACTTCGCACCTTCTGTTATACCGGTGTCGGGTAGCGCCACCGTGTGTGCCTATCTCCTCCCTTATCCGCTCCTCGACCTACAGCAAGGCGGATGACATTGGGCGAGGGACCGCACGTTGGCCTTAGAGAAATAGCAAACCAGATGATCAGATCAAACTGCACCTTCTCTTGCTATCCTCGGCGCCGGCAGCGCCACCGTGTGTGCCTATCTCCTCCTATCCGCCTCGACCTACAGCAAGGCGGATGACATTGGGCGAGGGACCGCACGTTGGCCTTAGAGAAATAGCAAACCAGATGATCAGATCAAACTGCACCTTCTCTTGCTATCCTCGGCGCCGGCAGCGGCACCGTGTGTGCCTATCTCCTCCCTTATCCGCTCCTCGACCTACAGCAAGGCAGAAGACATTGGGCGAGGGAACGCACGTTGGCCTTAGAGAAATAGCAAACCAGATGATCAGATCAAACTGCACCTTCTCTTGCTATCCTCGGCGCCGGCAGCGCCACCGTGTGTGCCTATCTCCTCCCTTATCCGCTCCTCGACCTACAGCAAGGCGGAAGACATTGGGCAAGGGACCGCACGTTGGGCTTAGAGAAATAGCAAACCAGATGATCAGATCAAACTGCACCTTTTCTTCTTGCTATCTCAAGTGCCGGCAACGCCAATCAGGTTTATCTCCTCCCTTATCCGCTCGACCCAGCAAGGCAGAAGATATTGGGCGAGGACCGCGACGTTGGTTTTAGAGAAATAAGTAAAACCAGATGATCAGATCAACTGCACCTCTTGCTATCCGGTGCCGGCAGCGCCACCGCGGTGCCTATTCCTTATCCGCTCCTCGACCTACAGCAAAGCAGAAGACATTGGGCGAGGGACCGCACGTTGGCCTTAGAGAAATAGCAAACCAGATGATCAGATCAAACTGCACCTTCTCTTGCTATCCTCGGCGCTGGCAGCGCCACCGTGTGTGCCTATCTCCTCCCTTATCCGCTCCTCGACCTACAGCAAGGCAGAAGACATTGTGCGACGGACCGCACGTTGGCCTTAGAGAAATAGCAAACCAGATGATCAGATCAAACTGCACCTTCTGTTATCCCGAGGCTGGCAGCGCCACCGTGTGCCTATTCCTCCCTATCCGGAGACTTAATCTACAGCAAGGCAGGTAGAAGACATTGGGCGAGGACCGTGACTGCTGGCCTTTAGAGAAATAAGTAAAACCAGATGATCAGATCAAACTGCACCTTTCTGTTATCCTTGCAGCGCCACCTGCAGGTGCTCTATCTCCCTTATCCGCTCCTCGACCTACAGCAAGGCAGAGGACATTGTGCGAGGGACCACACGTTGGCCTTAGAGAAATAGCAAACCAGATGATCAGATCAAACTGCACCTTCTCTTGCTATCCTCGGCGCCGGCAGTGCCACCGTGTGTGCCTATCTCCTCCCTTATCCGCTCCTCGACCTACAGCAAGGCGGAAGACATTGAGGGAGGGACCGCACGTTGGCCTTAGAGAAATAGCAAACCAGATGATCAGATCAAACTGCACCTTCTCTTGCTATCCTCGGCGCCGGCAGCGCCACTGTGTGTGCCTATCTCCTCCCTTATCCGCCCCTCGACCTACAACAAGGCAGAAGACATTGGGCAAGGGACCGCACGTTGGCCTAAGAGAAATAGCAAACCAGATGATCAGATCAAACTGCACCTTCTCTTGCTATCCTCGGCGCCGGCAGCGCCACTGTGTATGCCTATCTCCTCCCTTATCCGCTCCTCGACCTACAGCAAGGCAGAAGACATTGGGCGAGGGACCGCACGTTGGCTTTAGAGACATAGCAAACCAGATGATCAGATCAAACTGCACCTTCTCTTGCTATCCTCGGCGCCGGCAGCGCCACCGTGTGTGCCTATCTCCTCCCTTATCCGCTCCTCGACCTACAGCAAGGCGGAAGACATTGGGCGAGGGACTGCACGTTAGCCTTAGAGAAATAGCAAACCAGATGATCAGATCAAACTGCACCTTCTCTTGCTATCCTCGGCGCCGGCAGCGCCACCGTGTGTGCCTATCTCCTCCCTTATCCGCTCCTCGACCTACAGCAAAGCAGAAGACATTGGGCGAGGGACTGCACGTTGGCCTTAGAGAAATAGCAAACCAGATGATCAGATCAAACTGCACCATCTCTTGCTATCCTCGGCGCCGGCAGCGCCACCGTGTGTGCCTATCTCCTCCCTTATCCGCTCCTCGACCTACAGCAAGGCAGAAGACATTGGGCGAGGGACCGCAAGTTGGCCTTAGAGAAATAGCAAACCAGATGATCAGATCAAACTGCACCTTCTCTTGCTATCCTCGGCGCCGGCAGCGGCACCGTGTGTACCTATCTCCTCCCTTATCCGCTCCTCGACCTACAGCAAGGCAGAAGACATTGGGCGAGGGACTGCACGTTTAACTTAGAGCAATAGCAAACCAGATGATCAGGTCAAACCGCACCTTCTCTTGCTATCCTCGGCGCCGGCAGCGCAACCGTGTGTGCCTATCTCCTCCCTTATCCGCTCCTCGACCTACAGCAAGGCGGAAGACACTGGGCGAGGGACCGCACGTTGGCCTAGAGAAATAGCAAACCAGATGATCAGATCAAACTGCACCTTCTCTTGCTATCTTCGGCGCCGGCAGCGCCACCATGTGTGCCTAGCTCCTCCCTTATCCGCTCCTCGACCTACAGCAAGGCGGAAGACATTGGGCGAGGGACCGCACGTTGGCCTTAGAGAAACAGCAAACCAGATGATCAGATCAAACTGCACCTTTTCTTGCTATCCTCGGCGCCGGCAGCGCCACCGTGTGTGCCTATCTCTTCCCTTATCCGCTCCTCGACCTACAGCAAGGCGGAAGACATTGGGCGAGGGACCGCACGTTGGCCTTACAGAAATAGCAAACCAGATGATCAGTTCAAACTGCACCTTCTCTTCTTACCCTCGGCGCCGGCAGCGCCACCGTGTGTGCCTATCTCCTCCCTTATCCGTTCCTCGACCTACAGCAAGGCGGAAGACATTGGGCGAGGGACCGCACGTTGGCCTTAGAGAAATAGCAACCAGATGATCAGATCAAACTGCACCTTCTCTTGCTATCCACGGCGCCGGCAGCGCCACCGTGTGTGCCTATCTCCTCCCTTATCCGCTCCTCGACCTACAGCAAAGCAGAAGACATTGGGCGAGGGACCGCACGTTGGCCTTAGAGAAATAGCAAACCAGATGATCAGATCAAACTGCACCTTCTCTTGCTATCCTCGGCGCCGGCAGCTTTCCGGGTAATGCCTATCTCCTCCTTATCCGCTACCTCGACCACCACAGCAAGGCGAAGACATTGGGCGAGGAGGACTGCCGCCGATTGGCCTTAGAGAAATAGCAAACCAGATGATCCAGATCAAACTGCACCTTCTCTTGCTATCTCGGCGCCGGCAAGCGCCACCGTTATGCCCTACTCCTCCCTCATCCGCTCCTCGACCTACAGCAAGGCGAAAGACATTGGGCGAGGACGCCGCGATGGCCTTAGAGAAATAGCAAAACCAGATGATCAGATCCAAACTACCTTCTCTTGCTATCCTCGGCGCCGGCTTGGCGCTGTTGATGTTAATGCCCTATCTCCTCCCTTATCCGCTCCTCGACCTACAGCAAGGCAGAAGACATTGGGCGAGGGACCGCACGTTGGCCTTAGAGAAATAGCAAACCAGATGATCAGATCAAACTGCACTTTCTCTTGCTATCCTCGGCGCCGGCAGCGCTAGCGTGTGTGCCTATCTCCTCCCTTATCCGCTCCTCGACCTACAGCAAGGCAGAAGACATTGGGCGAGGGACCGCACGTTGGCCTTAGAGAAATAGCAAACCAGATGATCAGATCAAACTGCACCTTCACTTGCTATCCTCGGCGCCGGCAGCGCCACCGTGTGTGCCTATCTCCTCCCTTATCCGCTCCTCGACCTACAGCAAGGCAGAAGACATTGGGCGAGGGACCGCACGTTGGCCTTAGAGAAATAGCAAACCAGATGATCAGATCAAACTGCACTTTCTCTTGCTATCCTCGGCGCCGGCAGCGCTAGCGTGTGTGCCTATCTCCTCCCTTATCCGCTCCTCG
>NW_024745940.1:0-18119 GCF_018991925.1 Homarus americanus
GTTGTCTTCTCTTATTTTTTTTCAGTTCACTTCTGCAATTTGTCAGTATTTACGTGCTATCTCTATGTACACTGCATTGTGCTATGACTAATGGATTTTATACACCCTTTCAGTCCTTAAGAAACCCAGAAAAATAAAATAAATCTTTCTTTGGGGCAGTAATAGACTGCCTTTTAGGATGGCCAAACTTGTTTTTATTTTTATTTTTTTATTTTAACTATTATTTCCTTATACTACAGTACTTTCTTTTCCCGTTCACGTCTATATCTCTTGGTGCTATCACTGTGTACACTGTATCTCCCTGTGAATGGTGTATTGTAGGCACAGTTTCAGTCCATGAGAAAACACACAAGCAAAATTTTTGACCAAATATACTTTTCTCTCAGAATTGGAATTTAAGAGGTTTAACTAATTAGGTACATACAGAATAACACACACACCTAAATCTCACCTTGGAAACCCATAGCTGGCGAGTAATTAACATTGTGAACCTTGGTATTTTTTTCATTACCAGTTGGGATCAGGAGACTTTATGGAGAGATGAGTGATCCAGAGACCATTAGCCTGGTCCAGGGGTCAGCAGTCTGTTGGTCTTAGGACCAGTATTAATCTGGTTTAGGGACCCCCCTTTATTTTTCTAAATTAGTGTAATGTCTGAAATGTTTAGCCTACCGGTAATTATAGGTCAAGGATAAGTTGTCCTAATTTATTTAGTATGGATCAGGAAGCTAATTCTAGGACTGTAGTTAGCCTGATTAAAACTGCACAGCTTGTTACCTCAAAATACCATGTGCATTGGGTATGTGTGGCCTCCCTCACAGGTTCACTGTCAAATCTCTCATCTGGAAGTTTTTGACCAGAGAACTGGAAGAGAATTCTCTCTGGAGGAAAGAACTTCAGATGACCCTTACCTCTTAGCTCAGAGATCAGGTTATTTTGCTAGGAGGTGCCTTTTGCTTGGACCAGCATTAGTTGTGCAGAGAGGTGCTGGTAGCCTAAGGGATGGTCGTGCACCAACTAGTGTTTAATAAAGTCATCATACAAATTTATATTTGTTCATCATGTACTACAAATACACAATGTAAGTCCACTAAACCAAGGATAATTTAGGAAGGACATCCAAAGATTATTTCCATTAAAGTATGGGATAAATAAATCGTTAGTCATTAAAATTACCATCCAAGTTCACATTGGCTCTTCTTGTTAATAACTTACAGGGTTCAGTTTAACACAGATAGGCTCATCATATATTTTAATAAAGTACAGGTATCCCCCAAGATACTTACAGTATGTCCAATAAATGAACAATCATTATTACAAAAATATCAGTTTGACTTTACAAATTCCCCTCAGTCACAGGGTCAGTATAGCCCAGTGGTGCATTGGCACTATTGCAGAATGTTGGTTGTGTTTAATGTATTTATTATTTTACAAGAATTATATTGGTGAAAAACCCACCAGTTGACTGATTTTTCCCTCCCAGAACATAATACAAGAGTTGTACCATTCAATATGTTTTTTAACTTAGAACCCTTAGTGCTATACAGTATGTTAGAGGATACCTGTACATGTAAATTAATGTACAGTACTGTAGGTTCACCTGTTGGGGAAGTGAAGGCAGTGTTAATCACAAGGTTCAGTATACAGTACACTGCTCTTAATGGACCATCATGCTTGTGTGGATTAACCAAACACTACTTAACAAAGTTCATTTAAGTTGTAGTGGAAAAATAATTAATTTGCAGAACTTGACATGAAGTATTTATGAAAAATGATTCAATGTGTACATAATGTGAGGTGCCTGGTGGAAGAGTGATGTATGTGCCAAGACCACAAGCAAGGTTAAAGTTTGTTTACACTGTATCCCACCACACTTATAGTTTTATACTGTATATCCTCTGGCAACTGTTGAAACAAACATCTTGCTTGACCACTAACTCGCTTCCACCGAGTGCCTCATACATTTGTGTTTTTCACAACTGTATTGTACTATATTGTATTGTACTATATTATATTGTACTGTACTATATTGTATTGTACTGTACTATATTACTGTATATTGTATTGTACTGTACTATATTACTGTATATTGTATTGTACTGTACTGTACTATATTGTACTGTACTGTACTATATTGTACTGTACTGTACTATATTGTATTGTACCATACTGTACTATATTGTATTGTACTGTACTATATTGTATTGTATTGTACTATATTGTACTGTACTGTACTATATTGTATTGTACTATATTATATTGTACTGTACCATACTGTACTATATTGTATTGTACTGTACTATATTGTATTGTACTGCACTGTACTATAATGTACTGTACTGTGTTTTATTGTACTGTATTGTACTATATTGTATTGTATTATATTATACTGTACTATATTGTACTGTACTGTGCTATATTGTACTGTACTATATTGTATTGTACTGTACTATATTCTATTGTACTGTACTATATTATACTGTACTGTTCTATATTGTTTTGTAGTATATTGTATTGTGCTGTACTTTATTATACTGTACTATATTGTATTGTACTATATTCTATTGTAGTGTATTGTACTATGCTGTGCTGTACTATATTTTATTGTACTGTACTATACTGTATTTTATTGTACTGTTCTGTATTATACTGTTGGGTACTGTACAGCCACTCCTTGACTTACGAGAGGGTTAGGGACCCAAATCCAGGTCGAAAATGCTAAGATACGTAGAAAATCTAAAATGGGTGTCTCTTTTTCTTCTCAGCACCACAAAACTCTCATTTTTAAGCATGCCAACCATTTTGAAGGGAATTACAAACGAAAATTTTGTCAGTACACAGCGCAATCACTAAAGTCGGGACTCAAAAATACGTAATTTGAAAAAAAATTTGGTACGACCGAGGCGGTTGTATGTCCAGTAGGTCGTAATTCGAGGAGTAGCTGTATATTGTAGCCTTGAAGTGTACCAACTATATAGTCCTTGGTACCAGAATTGTGCATTTTATGTACCAAGGCTATATAGTCTTGCATGCCTAGAAGTGCTCATTTTGTGTACCTACAGTAGACTGTATAGCCTTGGTGCACTTTTACTAATACTACTTTTTTTTCTTCACCTTTATAGTTTTTTGTTTCACTTCAGTTAATTAAATTATTATTATTAAAGTAGTTTTGAAGAAGATTACAGGGGGCCCCCAATTTACGAACAGGTTCCGTTCCTTGTGACATTCTTTTTCGGATTTGTACTTAGGTCGGAACACGCGCCATGAGCATACCATACTTACAGAACAATGTTTAAAATCACACTATATCACAGCCTAAGTCCTTATATACATCTAAAATCAATTAATTTAAGACAAAAGCGAAATAGATTGACAATACAGTAAATGAAAGTAAAAATTATAATTTGATGATATATTGTAAATTTCATGTTTAACACCGTTCATATCGGCGGGGACTCCCTGTACTTTCTACAAGTTTTAATTTTTACATAGTAACAGTGCAGTACTTTGTCTTAAGTAATATTTTCATATACTTTCTCCCCCACTGGCTAAAATGGACCTGAATTGAGCTGGACCTGCAGTGAACTAGACCTGAAGTGAACTGGACTGTAATTACTATCTGGTATTTTATTTAATATTTTCTGGTACTTTTAATATTAGAAAGGTTCTACAGATATCCCTCAGTTTATAAAAGTTTTGTTCCTGAGAAACCTTTAGTAAATCACATCAATTTTTCCATAGACTCCCATTATAAAAGCCAAGATACTTTTCTGCGATGAAAATACTTCCCCCAAATGATGTACTGTACACAATGATTATAAGCCACTATAGGAGGAGCTCTACTGATGAATGAGTTATGTTCTGGAGGTTTGTTTGTGAGTCCAACTTTACTCTTGTAGATGTACAGTACAGTGGCCTGTAAGTTCACCTTTGAAGCTCCAATTTGTTTTCTTAAAACTAAGAGTCGTCTTATACAACGGGTATACAATGTCGATCTCTAAATACACTCCACCGCTAGCACCAGATTTTCACTTTGCTGTACCGGCAGGTCTCGGTCACATAATTTCCAGCACTCGTAAATAAGTTTTACCTAACTGTAGCATTTTTCCAGAAGAGTAAATGTTACTGAACTCTGCTTAAGTTTAGTGTTTACACTAGTCACATTATGGGTGTCCCTACACACACCGACACCTTTCAAAATATCTTTCGGTGTTAACTGCGATTTTTTACAAACAAACGTTACTGGGGCAATAACTTGTAATATTTGTTGTTAAATTAAAAAAAAAAATGCCGTTATTGTATATTGATATAATGCTCCAGCATATTTATAAATGTTTACATGAATGTGGTGTAAAGTTGTTAACAAGACAGGCACCTGGGAACAGCTGGCTGGGCTGCAGCAGCTCGGTCAGTGAATGTCACTAGATTTATCGGCAAAGTTGCTAAATACAAAAAAATCTGGAGAAATACCATTACATATAAGACGTTATCTAACACGAGAATTGTCAACAATGGCTTTGATAAATGCAAAAAAAACTGTCACAGGTGGCATTAAAGGTAGACGGCATAAACAACGCTAAACTGGCAACTAGGAGGTCAACATATGAATGACCACTATCTCTGTTGTACAGTAGTCAGTATACTGCACATTATGTTCACACAGACTCAAGTGCTAAGTACCATAGAATGTTGATGCACAACTGGCACATAATTAATGGTCACTTTCCTATCTGTATACAACTGTTAGTACAGTGTATTTCCATATAGATATTCAGTGAAAAAATAATTGATGGGTCTTATCCCACAAAGGGTGGGTTAAGACAATATGAAACTCATCTTAATTGTGAAGTTACAGATTATAAGGATCATCAGTTCATTTTCCTTCAGAATTATCAGTGAAAATTATTTTTGGATCACCTCTCTGGCTTATTTAACCTTAAGATTAACCACCCTAACGTTACCTAACTTACTTAGTGTTCAGGTGCTTAATCATCAGGTGATATTAATTGGGGGCTATCTTCATGTGATCTTTGGTTTCTCTATCAAGCTCCTCAGATCAGCCATCACACCGGACCAGGACCTGTACGAGAGAAGGAATACTGTGGTCTACCTTGCAGTATGTTATTGAGTTAGTTACTTTACAGTAGAAGTAAGTGGCCACACCAGTACTTAACAGATTATTTAACTATTGAGTTTTGCGTTGCTGTGTTATTTCTGAACCTTCTATAGATTTGTAAACTGATTCAATGACTTTAGACGTGTTTATGATTTGCTTTCAACAGCTAAACTGTGTTGGGTTGTGTGGAAGTGAGACAATGACTTAGCACTATGCTGAAGGTGTTTAAAAGTGAGAAAGTGACTTATAGTGAAGTTTGTAGAAGTGAGGATATTAGTTTAAAAAATTGTGTATGGGAGAAAATGACTAATTACCTTCATGAGATTTAGAGTATAGTTTAATTTTTATACAAGAAGTTGGAGGTCAATACTGTAGGCGTAATATTTTTTAGGGATTAAAATTCTTCCTTTTCCGTGGATCATTTACAGTGAAAGGTACAGTGCAGAGTGAGAGAAGGCTGGTTGTATATTATGGTTGAGAGAGGAAAGGCTGTACTGTACTAAGTTAATGGATAGGGAAGACTGCCGGACGTATGACTGACGAGTATTACAGTAAAGGAGGGAAGCTGTTGAGTGTATGACTGAAGATAATACAGTACTGAAGTTGTATGAGCAAGAGAAAAGGCTGGTGATGTGAATTAAAACTGTGCTGAAATAATGTATAATTGAGGGAAACTTGACTAGAATGTAAGATTTACTGTACTGAAGCAGATAAAGAGTGAGGGAGGACTGTAGACTAGACTGAAGTTTTATACATGAAGTGAAGGATTTAGGCCACTTAATCTTGCACTGATTTCTTTCTTTTCTTTTCGTTTCTTCCACACATCCAAGTTAGTTTTATTTCATCAGAGCTAACTATAAAGAGAAGTCATCTATTAACTTGTGCTGACCCCAATTGCTTGATATCAACTGCAGCTGACCCCAACATGAAGGACATTTCATCTATCAACTGGAATCAACTGCATCTGAACCCCTTTCCCCTACCCCTTTAGAGCGGGGGTCAGAAGTCTCTTCTGGGAAGTACCTTACTCTTGGAGCATTATAACTCTGGGTTTATGGCTCGGACATTTCTGTATCTGGGATAAGGAGCTTCCTGGAGGAGGCGACTGGCCCTAGGAGCAGCAATTGCTGTATCTAGGTGTCAGCGTTAGGCTGCTTAGGTTCCCTTTTAAGATCTTCAGCATGTAGCCTCTTCTGGCAAGGATACATAATCCTAGGACAAGGAGAGAGCGGTCCTGAAGAAGATTGGTACCCATTTTTTTTTTTTTATCCGAGCTGTGTCAGGGCTTCTTCCTAGAGGTGATTGGCTTGACCGGCGGCTGCTTGTTTGTCCAGTGGTTCCAGGAGTCAGGATCCTTGGGGGAGAACCTTGGCCCTCGGACCTGGTGTGAGCCAGGTTCAGGGACTCCCCTTTTTTTCTCATCTTAGGCTCTGTCTAAGGTGTCCTCTCAGTTCATAGTGGCTGGGGCACTGAAAACAGTTTGCCTCACCTTATGAATCTGTGAAGGGCACCTAAGACTTCTTCCACAGGAGCTGTTTTATCTCCTGTCTTAGAAATCCATTGATTTCTAAGATCAGAGATAAAAACACACTAGTGTGAAAGAAGTCTTAGGTGTTCTTCACTGATTCATAAGGTGAGATGAACTGTTTTCAGTGCCCCAGTCACTAGGAACCTAGGGAGGTCACCCTAAGGCCAAGCCTAATTCCAAGATGAGGGACTATGTCCCTCAGCCTTAGGGGGAGGGGAGAATCCCCCCTCCTCCTTGGAGAGGGGAGGGGGAGAAACCCCCCCTCCCCCTTGGAGAGGGGAGGGGGAGAAACCCCCCCTCCCCCTTGGAGAGGGGAGGGGGAGAAACCCCCCCTCCCCCTTGGAGAGGGGAGGGGGAGAAACCCCCCCCCTCCCCCTCCTCTGTAATCATAGAATGTACTGGAAGTATAAATAAAAGTTATATTGAAATTTTAAAGTTTTATTTAAAAACCACTTTACAAAATAGTTTGTGGGGGGAGTCCTCCTCCCCCCCCTTCCAGGGAGAGGGGGTCCTCCCCCTCCCCTCTCCAAGGAGGAGTGGAGTCCTCCTCCCCCCCCCTTTCAGGGAGAGGGGGTCCTCCCCTCCCCCCCTTCCAGGGAGAGGGGGTCCTCCCCTCCCCTCCCTTCCAGGGAGAGGGGGTCCTCCTCCTCCCCCCCCTTCCAGGGGGTGGGGAGTCCTCCCCCCCCCAATCCCCTAAGGCTGAGGGACATAGTCCCTCATCTTGGAATTAGGCTTGGCCTTTGGGTGACCTCCCTAGGTTCCTAGTGACTGGGGCACTGAACACAGTTCATCTCACCTTATGAATCAGTGAAGAACACCTAAGACTTCTTTCACACTAGTGTGTTTTTATCTCTGATCTTAGAAATCAATGGATTTCTAAGACAGGAGATAAAACAGCTCCTGTGAAAGAAGTCTTAGGTGCCCTTCACAGATTCATAAGGTGAGGCAAACTGTTTTCAGTGCCCCAGCCACTATGAACTGAGAGGACACCTTAGACAGAGCCTAAGATGAGAAAAAAAGGGGAGTCCCTGAACCTGGCTCACGCCAGATCCGAGGGCCAAGGTTCTCCCCCAAGAGGATCCTGACTCCTGGAACCACTGGACAAACAAGCATGCTGGTCCAAAAGCCAATCACCTCTAGGAAGAAGCCCCCTGACCCCAGCTCAAAAGGATAAAAAAAATGGTACCAATCTGCTTCAGGACCGGCTCTCCTTGTCCTAGGATTCAGTGTATCCTTGAAGAGGCTCGCCTGAAGATCCTTAAAAAAAAAGGGAACCTAAGCAGCCTAACGCTGACACCTAGATACAGCAATTGCTGCTCCTAGGGCCAGTCGCCTCCTCCAGGAAGCTCCTTATCCCAGATACAGAAATGTCCGAGCCATAAACCCAGAGTTATAATGCTCAGAGAGTAAGGTACTTCCCAGAAGAGACTTCTGACCCCCGCTCTAAAGGGGTAGGGGAAAGGGGTTCAGATGCAGTTGATTCCAGTTGATAGATGAAATGTCCTTCATGTTGGGGTCAGCTGCAGTTGATAGATGAAACTATGGTGGGGTCAGCTGCAGTTAATAGATGACTCTCTTTATGGTTGGCTCTGATGAAATAAAACCTAACCTAGGATGTGGAAGAAACAAAAGAAAGAAAAATCCAGTGCAGATTAAGTAATACAAATCCTTCCTTCACTTGTATAAAACTTCAGTCCTCCCTCACTCTTTATCTGCTTCAGTACAGTAAATCTTACATTCTAGTCAAGTTTCCCTCAATTATACATCACCAGCCTTTTCTCTTGCTCATACAACTTCAGTACTGTATTATCTTAAGTCATACACTCAACAGCTTTCCCTCCTTTACTGTAATACTCGTCAGTCATACGTCCGGCAGTCTCCCCTATCCATTAACTTAGTACAGTACAGCCTTTCCTTTCTCAACCTTAATATACAACCAGCCTTCTCTCACTCTGTACTGTACCTTTCACTGTAAATGATCCGCGGAAAAGGAAGAATTTTAATCCCTAAAAAATATTACGCCTATAGTATTGACCTCCAACTTCTTGTATAAAAATTAAACTATACTCTAAATCTCATGAAGGTAATTAGTCATTTTCTCCCATACACAAATTTTTAAACTAATATCCTTACTTCTACAAACTTCACTATAAGTCACTTTCTCACTTTTAAACACCTTCAGCATAGTGCTAAGTCATTGTCTCACCTCCACACAACTTAACCACAGTTTTAACTGTTAGAAACCTAATCTTAAACACCGTCTAAAGTCATTAGTCAGTTTACAAATCTATAGAATGATTCAAATAACACAGCAACACCAAAACTCAACATAGTTAAATAATCTGTTAAGTACTGGTGTGGCCACTTACTTCTACTGTAAAGTAACTAACTCAATAACACACTGCAAGGTAGACCACAGTATTCCTTCTCTCGTACAGGTCCTGGTCCTGGTCTGGTGTGATGGCTGATCTGAGGAGCTTGATAGAGAAACCAAAGATCACATGAAGATAGCCCCCAATTAATATCACCTGATGATTAAGCACCTTAACACTAAGTAAGTTAGGTAAGGTTAGGGTGGTTAATCTTAAGGTTAAATAAGCCAGAGAGGTGATCCAAAAATAATTTTCACTGATAATTCTGAAGGAAAATGAACTGATGATTCTTATAATCTGTTTAACTTCACAATTAAGATGAGTTTCATATTGTCTTAACCTACCCTTTGTGGGATAAGACCCATCAATTATTTTTTCACTGAATATCTATATGGAAATACACTGTACTAACAGTTGTATACAGATAGGAAAGTGACCATTAATTATGTGCCAGTTGTGCATCAACATTCTATGGTACTTAGCACTTGAGTCTATGTGAACATAATGTGCAGTATACTGACTACTGTACAACAGAGATAGTGGTCATTCATATGTTGACCTAGTTGCCAGTTTAGCGTTGTTTATGCCGTCTACCTTTAATGCCACCTGTGACAGTTTTTTTTGCATTTATCAAAGCCATTGTTAACAATTCTCGTGTTAGATAACGTCTTATATGTAATGGTATTTCTCCAGATTTTTTTTTGTATTTAGCAACTTTGCCGATAAATCTAGTGACATTCACTGACCGAGCTGCTGCAGGCCAGCCAGTTGCTCCCAGGTGCCTGTCTTGTTAACAACTTTACACCACATTCATGTAAACATTTATAAAATCCTGGAGCATTATATCAATATACAATAACTGCATTTTTTTTTTAAATTTAACAACAAATATTCCAAGTTATTGCCCCAGTAACATTTGTTTGTAAAAAATCGCAGTTAACACCGAAAGATATTTTGAAAGGTGTCGGTGTGTGTAGGGACACCCATAATGTGACTAGTGTAAACACTAAACTTAAGCTGAGTTCAGTAACATTTACTCTTCTGGAAAAATGCTACAGTTAGGTAAAACTTATTTACGAGTGCTGGAAATTATGTGACCGAGACCTGCCGGTACAGCAAAGTGAAAATCTGGTGCTAGTGGTGGAGTGTATTTAGAGATCGACATTGTATACCCTTGTATAAGACGACTCTTAGTTTTAAGAAAACAAATTGGAGCTTCAAAGGTCAACTTACAGGCCACTGTACTGTACATCTACATGAGTAAAGTTGGACTCACAAACAAACCTCCAGAACATAACTCATTCATCAGTAGAGCTCCTCCTATAGTGGCTTATAATAATTGCGTACAGTACATCATTTGGGGGAAGTATTTTCATCGCAGAAAAGTATCTTGGCTTTTATAATGGGAGTCTATGGAAGTATTGATGTGATTTACTAAAGGTTTCTCAGGAACAAAACTTTTATAAACTGAGGGATATCTGTAGAACCTTTCTAATATTAAAAGTACCAGAAAATATTAAGTAAAATACCAGATAGTAATTACGGTCCAGTTCACTTCAGGTCTAGTTCACTGCAGGTCCAGCTCAATTCAGGTCCATTTTAGCCAGTGGGGGAGAAAGTATATGAAAATATTACTTAAGACAAAGTACTGCACTGTTACTATGTAAAAATTAAAACTTGTAGAAAGTACAGGGAGTCCCCGCCGATATGAACGGTGTTAAACATGAAATTTACAATATATCATCAAATGATATTTTTTACTTTCATTTACTGTATTGTCAATCTATTTCTCTTTTGTCTTAAATTAATTGATTTTAGATGTATATAAGGACTTAGGCTGTGATATAGTGTGATTTTAAACATTGTTCTGTAAGTATGGTATGCTCATGGCGCGTGTTCCTACTTAAGTACAAATCCGAAAAAGAATGTCATAAGGAACGGAACCTGTTCGTAAATTGGGGGCCCCCTGTAATCTTCTTCAAAACTACTTTAATAATAATAATTTAATTAACTGAAGTGAAACAAAAACTAGAAAGGTGAAGAAAAAAAAAAGTAGTACTAGTAAAAGTGCACCAAGGCTATACAGTCT
The DNA here is from genome assembly GCF_018991925.1 of Homarus americanus. Lineage (NCBI taxonomy): Eukaryota > Metazoa > Arthropoda > Malacostraca > Decapoda > Nephropidae > Homarus > Homarus americanus. Next base: position 11,106 of record NW_024745940.1, read on the forward strand.
ACTGTAGGTACACAAAATGAGCACTTCTAGGCATGCAAGACTATATAGCCTACAGTACTGTACATTAATTTACATGTACAGGTATCCTCTAACATACTGTATAGCACTAAGGGTTCTAAGTTAAAAAACATATTGAATGGTAGAACTCTTGTATTATGTTCTGGGAGGGAAAAATCAGTCAACTGGTGGGTTTTTCACCAATATAATTCTTGTAAAATAATAAATACATTCTGCAATAGTGCCAATGCACCACTGGGCTATACTGACCGTGTGACTGAGGGGAATTTGTTAAGTCAAACTGATATTTTTGTAATAATGATTGTTCATTTATTGGACATACTGTAAGTATCTTGGGGGATACCTGTACTTTATTAAAATATATGATGAGCCTATCTGTGTTAAACTGAACCCTGTAAGTTACTAACACACAGTTGCTAACTATTTTAATACCAATGCCAGATAACACTCTCTCCTCCTGTACTGTAGTCTTCAATCACTATTACATCAAGGCTTCAGTTCACCTCAAATGGTAACATAATCTGCCAAGAATCAGTAGATAAGTTTTCTTCTGTACAGGAGCCGTGATATAAGGTGCTGTGCTGTGTTGCTGCAGGACCAGACGTCTCCTCCTGTGTCAAGTACAACTTATTACAGAAATATCAAGATACACCATATGTATGGCACTTAGATAAAATACTTAACAATGGTGTGTATGTATGTATGTGACAAGTGTATTAGTGCAGAATTACAAGGAGTTAGTTAATATTTACACCTTCACAACACAAGAGCCAATGTGAACTTGGATGGTAATTTTAATGACTAACGATTTATTTATCCCATACTTTAATGGAAATAATCTTTGGATGTCCTTCCTAAATTATCTTTGGTTTAGTGGACTTACATTGTGTATTTGTAGTACATGATGAACAAATATAAACTTGTATGATGACTTTATTAAACACTAGTTGGTGCACGACCATCCCATAGGCTACCAGCACCTCTCTGCACAACTAATGCTGGTCCAAGCAAAAGGCACTTCCTAGCAAAATAACCTGATCTCTGAGCTAAGAGGTAAGGGTCATCTGAAGTTCTTTCCTCCAGAGAGAATTCTCTTCCAGTTCTCTGGTCAAAAACTTCCAGATGAGAGATTTGACAGTGAACCTGTGAGGGAGGTCACACATACCCAACGCACATGGTATTTTGAGGTAACAAGCTGTGCAGTTTTAATCAGGCTAACTACAGTCCTAGAATTAGCTTCCTGATCCATACTAAATAAATTAGGACAACTTATCCTTGACCTATAATTAAGCTAATCATTTCAGACATTACACTAACTTAGAATAATAAAGGGGGTCCCTAGACCAGATTAATACTGGTCCTAAGACCAACAGACTGCTGACCCCTGGACCAGGCTAATGGTCTCTGGATCACTCATCTCTCCATAAAGTCTCCTGGTCCCAACTGGTAATGAAAAAAATACCAAGGTTCACAATGTTAATTACTCGCCAGCTATGGGTTTCCAAGGTGAGATTTAGGTGTGTGTGTGTTATTCTGGATGTACCTAATTAGTTAAACCTCTTAAATTCCAATTCTGAGAGAAAAGTATATTTGGTCAAAAATTTTGTTTGTGTTTTCTCATGGACTGAAACTGCCTACAATACACCATTCACAGGGAGATACAGTGTACACAGTGATAGCACCAAGAGATATAGACAAGAATGGGAAAAGAAAGAACTGTAGTATAAGGAAATAATAGTTAAAATAAAAAAAATAAAAATAAAAACAACAAGTTTGGCCATCCTAAAAGGCAGTCTATTACTGCCCCAAAGAAAGATTTATTTTATTTTTCTGGGTTTCTTAAGGACTGAAAGGGTGTATAAAATCCATTAGTCATAGCACAATGCAGTGTACATAGAGATAGCACGTAAATACTGACAAATTGCAGAAGTGAACTGAAAAAAAATAAGAGAAGACAACCCTAAAGGCAACAGGGGAGGATAAAACCAGCAGAGGGCAGCTAAGTACTGTTTTTTTTCTTTATTCTTAAATAAATGTAGATCTATACACAGTCTGCACCCCCCCCCCACCCCCCAACAACAACAACCATGAGTATGATATGAGATTAATGCGGGGATAACAGATATGGATGATACAGGCCTGACTAATGCAACATTTAGGACGATGCAAGCTGCTGTAAAGCATGAAGGCTGTTGCTGGTATTGCCCTGACTGCACAGTCAAGGTGAATGAGGCAACTGCAAACCATAAGGGAACGAGTTCTCTAGGGACGAAAATAGATGAAGCTGGAGCCCTGCTGGTTGCCAAACTAGAGCAAGTTGGGAAAGAGATCCTTGCTGAGACTGAGGAAGTAGCCGATAGAATGGAGGTGGCTGTTAAGAGGAGTTATGCTGACTTATTAGCAGGGCCACGGGAGGGGGCGGAGAGTAATGCAGGATCAGAACAGGTTCTACAGCAGCTAGGGACTCTGAAGAAGTGTGTCGAAGAAATTAAAATTAACGGACCTACTGTTAGGGAAGAGGAGGAACAATAGGAACGTTTCCAGCGCAGGAACAATGTAATAGTTTTTGGAGTCCCAGAGAGCCAGGCGGAGGGAACTGTGAGTAAGGTAACACGATAAGATAGTTTCAAAATATTTGTACAGAGGTTCTGAAGATAACATCAACCCTCAGGATGTGAGGAGGCTGGGACAAAAGCAGGGGGATAAGCCTCGCCCCCTCAGGATCACAGTAGCGAGTGGGGAAGAGAAATGGCAGGTTATTTGGCAGGCAAAAAACTTAGCAAGGAGAAAGGCATTTCGGGATGTATTCATTCACCCAATCCCACGATAATGCAGAGGGAACAGCATAAGAAGCAACTGCAGGACTTGAAGCAGAAGAGGGAGGAGTACGCGGGTTACATTCAGGGGGAGGGTAGTGAAAGCAAGTGTGCCGACACAGGGCCAGGGGGGCAGCAGTGCACCCTCCACCAGCTCTACCCCCCACCCGGGAGGAGGCGCCAGCTGCAGCTTCTGAGAGCGTCACTTCTCTGACGCTTCTCCGTCATTATCTCGGGTATGTGTACGATTCTCCGCCCGCCATATTGAGTCAGTTTAGCTCAGTAAATTTTGTGAATATCAACGATCATGTTGTAACAGTGAAATCGTCATTTACCCAGTGAAAGAATTAATATAACGTAAATGTTGTCTGTCGTTGCTAGACAAAAGATTGTTTGTGATTGAGTTATTATTAACTTCTCTGACGCTTCTTCATCATTATCGCATGCACAGTGTGTGTGTTAGCTGAATACCCAGCAGCTACCGGGGATCGGTAACTGCATACCAGCTGGCTGTATTGGACTATGTCGTTAATTCGGCAGGATTAAACTGTGCGGGTCCGCACCCTGGTTACTAGGCCCAAACTCCCTCACTGTGTGTCGGACTGCAACCGACCTTAACAGCGTTCTTCGTTTGTTGTTACACCATGGGGCACTCCTTACAGTTATATAGGCCAAAGTATTATTATTATATCTACGATTGGGGATTGACTAGCACAAATATAGTTATCCCAGGTTAAGTATTGAACCCATGAATGTTGGTGTTATCAGTGGTACTGTTGTTATCAGAGTTGAGTCCACCAACCAGGTGTGCTACCACTGAATGCTAGTTAAAGTGTCATGATGTTCATTCCGAACTAACAAGATGTGTTTGATACTATCTTAATTTTGGATTTTGTCGAGGGTGTTATGTAATCATATGTATTGACAATTTCGTCATATCATGAGTGTTTAATGATGTAATAAGTAATTGAAGATCTATTTTATGAATGGTAAAGTACGACTTAAGTGCTCCAGTCTAATCTGAGTGAACTTAATTAACATCTGTCCAACAGGATGCAGTATGTCTGCTATAATAACCACCAATCTGAATCCTCGCCAATCTTGTATGGAGTCCCCCAAAGTTCCATTCTCGGTCCAGTACTGTTTTTGTTGTACATAAACGACATAGTCCACGCCAGCTCACTCATAAAATACAACTTATTTGCAGACGATAGTAATCTCTATGCCAGCAACTCAGACCTCCATTCCTTGATGAGAACTATGAACACTGAATAAACTAAAGTCGAGACCTGGGTAATACGTAATAAACTGACCTTAAACTTTGAGAAAACCCACTACACGATCTTTCACAGAAGGAAAACTTACCCCCAGACCTGGACCCCCTGTACCTTGGTAATATAGTCCTCAAACGTGAACAAAATACTAGACTCCTGGGAGTTATTGTTGATGAGAAACTTAGCTGGAGAAACCACATACAAGCCATTCACAGTAAAATCAATAAACAGTGCTGTATCAAGTATCACACTCGACAGTCGCTCACTCTCACAGCAATGAAAGAAATCTATCATGATCATGTTTACCAACACCTGATACACTGTCACACACTATGGGGGCCCTCTAGCTCTTCAAAAACACAATCTCTGGTTACTTGACAAAAGAGAGTTGTATGGACAATGTCCTACTTGAAAAAAACCCATCACAAACGAAAAATTTACTACATTGAAAATTTTTAATTTGAAGATATTAACACCTACTGCTGTGCCCTCTTTGTTTACAAATCTATCAATTCACTTGCTTGACAACAATTATTTCCAGTTCCAGAATAATCAGAGATACAACTTAAGGCACCCAGAGCTACTGTACTAAGACCACCCCCATGCACTCCTCTCAGTCCCAGACCTCCATAAAATATCATGGTGTGAAGGTGTGGAACAACTTACCCCCACCCATCCGAGCAAAGACTACGCTCCCTTCCTTTAAATCATCTCTTAAAAAATACCTATTATCGAAGTATTAATATTTCTTGTAACACCTATTATATTTACAGTACCTGCTTTCATTGTACCATCAAAACCGTTTTATCGGAAATTATCATGTAAATAAATAAGTAATTACCATTGCAATAAACATATTTGCCAACTAGAGATAATCCTGACAGCTCTGTCCTCTTGTTCAACCTTATTACTGTACAACCCATGTTGTACTGCTCCCCCATTATATTTATGTTTTTCAATTCCACTGTAATTTATATATATATATATATATATATATATATATATATATATATATATATATATATATATATATATATATATATATATATATATATATATATATATATATATAAACAAAACAATACATAAATAAATGAATAAATATTAATGTGATAACCGTGGTAACATTATGAGATGTTCTTATTACCACCATGCTATTGTAGTAATCCAGATGATACTAAATGTTACATAATACTTCCTTGAGATAAATGTATAGTACCGTATATACTCGTGTGTAGTTCGAGTGTTTAAGACCAAATTTTTAGGCAAAAAATTGGGGGTCGACCTTTACATGGGTAATAGTTTTGTTAGGTTGAATCCGTGCATGATGGGATGGGCGTGGATTAACTTTTAGCTTCAGACATGAAAAATATTTACCATTTACTGCCAGTAAACAATGGAAACGTAAAATATGTACCAATTATTAATGAAAAGCTGTGCAGTGCCTTCAGCAGATGAAGCTCACCAACTTACAATAGGCTACAACGTGCTTTCAGTAGTCTATGTTGAAGTTCTTAGTACAGGCTAACTTATCATATCATATACGGTATCACAGTACTCATCGATCTACAAAAAATATCGGTATTAAAAACCTTATTGATATTTCACACTTAATATAATACCCGGTAATCCACCTCAACATCATATTGTTTACAACGATGCACGACGCACCACCAGCTGTTGAGTATCAGCTAGACGGTACACGTGTTTTTCGAATCGTTTTCAGTTAAAAAACTGTTACATCACATGTATGTTTTACCTTAACTGTGCCTGAATGAATATATTCTCAGAAATAAATAGCAGTTTTGCTGAAACGTTATGTATTTCAATGTAAAATATGATAAAATACATGACGAAAACAAAAGACTTTACCCAACCTTCCGATGTTCAAGAGATGTTACTCGTTTTTTTAATAGTTTTCGGTTAAAATACTGTTACATTACAATGATATTTTATTCATGCAGTTCTTGATATAATGCATTCACGGAAATGCAATATTTTTTCTGAAATGACGTACGTATTACAGTGGAAAGTGAGATAAAATCATGACGAAAACAATCTACTTGCGCTTTCTTTCGTTGTTCAAAAGATGTTACCGTAATCGCTTTTCGAATGGTTTTCTGTTAAAAAATACTGTTGTACAGGTTGTACCTCTCTTGTCCGGCATTCTGTGGTCCGGAAACTCCCGTAGTCCTTAACGATTTTAGTTTGCCCATGGAGAAAATTAATTTGAGTCTGGTACTTTCAATGTTTGGCTAAATTTGGCCTTATTTACCCTACTTTTTTGGTGAATTACTACCTGTAATAAAGCAATATCCTAATAAACCAACGAAAATAACAGATAAAGTTAAATAAAAACTAAAAACACAAAAAAGTTCTTATGTTCTACAGCTTTAGCTAGAGTTGAACCTGATGGCTTGGCAACTTCGTCATCTGAGTAAAAACACACACAATAACATTGGCTGTCTTTATGTTTTCAACTTTACTACCACTGGTGGGTAGAATTTTTTTTTTAAATTCAGAAACATTAATTCAAATATATATGAACAGTAAATAAGCGTTGCTTTCATAGTCTTATGTAGAGTAATAACGATATGTTTTCACATGTGCTCACTTGCATACGCCATCTCACTTTATTTCTTTACCATTAATGGTTAGCTACTTCCATTGTTCCATTTATTAACATTAAATAAAATTACTTAAAACAACCATATTAATTTTACTACAGCTACAACCAGGGTCTTATTTTCTTCAGTTTTATATGTAGAACCAGTCAGTCACTGGTTTTGTAAACAACGAAAACAATGCTGTCTCGTCTCCTTGTGTGTTTTAATATTCTACGTATTATTAATGAATTGTATTGTTCATTTTGCACACAAACATTAATTCAATCAAAAAGAAATTAA
>NW_024745941.1:0-61222 GCF_018991925.1 Homarus americanus
TACTGTATTAGTCTACAAATCATTAGTCTAGTACTGCAGCTAGTCTAGTACTGTATTAGGCCTAGTACTGTATTAGCCCAAACTTGCTTTTAGTATAGGAACTATATTAGTCTAGTACTGCATGAAGTCTAGTACTGTATTAGTCTATTGGTCGCATTAGTCTAGTATCAAAATAGTCTAGCAGCTCGTATTGTTAGCCTTCCATAAGTATTGCATTAGTCAAAATTATCTACAATCATATTAGTCCAGTACTGTATTAGTCATAGTACTTCCTAAGGCTATTCAGTAATGTAATAGTCTACAAATGTATTAGTACAGAACCATATTAGTCTAAAATACTGTATATTAGCCTGGTAACCGTGGCTAGTCTAGTACTGTGTAAGGAGCTCAGTACTGCATTAATCTAGAACTGTATTAGTCTAGTACTGCAATATTCAGGCACTGTATGTGCTCAGTAATGTATTATTCAGGAAATCATTAGTCTAGTACCAGCATGAAGTCTAGTACTGTATTAGGGGCTCAGGTTCGTAATAGTCTGTGCCTTGCATTAGTCTAGTACTGTATTAGACTAGCTACCAGTTAGCTCCACATCACATTAGTCTAGTACTGTATGTTAGTCTAGTCTTGTATTGTCTAGTACTGTATTAGTCTAATAAATAGCCTATTACTGCTAGTCTATATCGTATTAGTCTAGTATCATATTAGACTAGTACTGCATTAGCTATAAATCATTAGTCTAGTACTAAAATAGTCTAGTACTGTATTTGCCTAGTACTTCGTATTTAGCCTAGTGCATTTTTTCGTATTAGCTCTTAGTACTTCGTATTAGCCTACAAATTGCATAGTCTAGTACCGTATAGTCTTGGCCTCAAATAGTCTAGTACTGCATTAGTCTACAAATCGTATTAGTATAGAACTGTATTAGTCTAGTACTGTATTAGCTACCAACTGTACAGTCTAGTGCACGCGCCACTAGTCTAGTACTGGGTATTGTGTGTTCAGTACTGTATTATCTAGTACTGTATTAGTCTAGGCAACTGTGCTAGTCTAGTACTGTATTAGTTTAGTAGTACTGTGTTATTCAGTACTTCGTATTAGTCTACAAAAGTTCGTATTAGTCTAGAAAACTGTAATAGTCGCACTTTGGTATTAAATTAGTACTGTAAGGAGTTCAGGAACCTGTATTTGAGTTCAGTACTGTATTAGTCTAGTACTGTATTAGCTGCTACTGTATTAGTCTAGCACGTATTAGTCTAGCATCAAATAGTCTAGTACTGTATTGGTCAAAAGTACTGTATTAGTCTAGCATCATGTTAGTCTAGTACTGTATTAGTCTAACACTAGTGAAGTTCACATTATATTATATCTAGTTCCGTACGTTTAGCACTATATTAGTCAAAACAGTTAGTCTACTGTATTAGTCTAGATCTGTATTATCTAGTACTGCATTAGGCTCACTACTGCATGAATTAGCCTATATTACCATACTGTATTAGTTTAGTACTGTATTAGTTCAGAATTTGTATTTATCTTCAGGCACCGTATTAGTCTTAGTACTGTTAGTCTACAACTGTATTTAGTATAGAAACTGTATTAGTCTAGTAACGAATTAGCCCACTACTGTATTAGTCTGCATTAGGTCTACTACTGTATTAGCTCAGGACGAGGCTAGGCTCAGGTACTGTGCTAGTTCACACGTATTGACTTAAGACCTGTATTAGTCTAGTACTGCAATAGTTCAGAAACTGTATTAGTCTAGAACTGAAATGAAATGTATTAGTTCAGTTTGCATTAGTCTAGAACAGAATATAAGTCTGTGTACTGTATTAGTCTAGTACTTGCATTAGTCTAGAAAACTGTGCATTAGTCTAGCACTGTATTTATCACTAGTACTAATATTCATGTCTGTATTAGCCCAAAATTGTATTAAATTAGCACACAGTCTAGTACTGGCTAGTCTAGCAATTGCATTAGTTCAGTTACTGTATTATATTCAGTACTGTATTAGTCTAGTACTGTAATAGTCTAGTACCGTATAGGCTCAGTACTGTATTAGTCTAGTACTGTATTAGTCTACAAGTGCTTTTAGGCTCACATCTGCATTAGTCTAGTACTGTATTATTCATACTGTATTAGTCTAGCCACTGTATTAGTCTAGCACGTATTAGGGTTCTAGTACTTGTGGCTTAGGCCTCCTAGTACTGTATTAGTCTAGTACCGTATTAGCCTAGTCTGTATTAGTCTAGTAATGTATTAAACTAGCATTGTATAAGTCTAGCACTGTAGTTGCCTGCTAAATCATTAGTCTGTACTGTATTAGTCTAGTACTTTATTAGTCTAATACTGCATTAGTCTACAAAATGTATTAGTATAAAATCAAAATAGTCTTTGTTCTGTATTAGTCTATAACTGTATTATTTCTTTAGTACTGTATGAGTTCAGGTACTGTATTAGTCTAGAAACTGTATTATTCTAGTACTTATTAGTCTAGTACTGTATTCGTTCAGTACTGTATTAGTTTAGAAATCAGTATTAGCTAAGTACTGCATATTCAGTACTGTATTATTCAGGAAACTGTATTGGCTTAAAGGCACTGCATTAGTCTTAGTACTGCATTAGTTCAGCAATTGCATTATTCATAAAACTGTATTAGTCTAGTACTGCATTAGTCTAGTACTCTCATTTGTCTAGTACTGCATATTCAGTACAGTATTAGTCTAGAACTGGTATCAGTCTAGTACTGCATTAGTCTACTATTGTATTGGGTCTAGTAATGTATTAGTTCAGTACTTATATCAGTATCAAAGAATTAGTACTGAATTAGTTCCAGAAACTGTATTAGTCTATATTGCATTGTCTAGTACTGTACAGTCTAGAAACTGCATAGTCTAGAAATGTATTAGTCTAGAACCATTAGCCTAGTACTAAATACTAGTTCAAGTATAAGTCTAGAACTATTCACTAGTACTGCATTAGTCTACAAATGTACTAGTCTAGTACTGTGCATTAGTCTAGTACTGTATTAGCTCATAACTGTATTAGTATAGAACTGCATTAGTCTAGTTCATATTAGTCTATATGTATAAGCCTAGAAACTGTATTAGTCTATACTGTATTAGTCTCACAAGTGTACAAGTCTAGAATCATTAGTCTAGTACTGTATTAGTCTACAACTGTATTAGTCTAGTACTGTATTAGTTCAGTCCTGTATTAGTCTATAATTGTATTAGAATATAAATCAGGATGTGTCTAGTACTGTATTAGTCTTCAGTTCGGCAAGTCTACAAATCAGCTTCATTCTATAGTACTGGATTAATTAGAAGTACTGTATTAGGTCTAGCACTGTATTATTCACAACTGTATTAGCAAGCAGAAACTTGTATTAGTCGAGTACTGTGGTTAGGGGTCTACAACTGTATTAGCTCCAGTACTGTATTAGTCTAGAAAATGTATTAGTTCCTTGAACTGTATTTAGTCTAGTACTGTATTAGTCTAGTACTGCATTAGTTCATACTGTATTAGTCTACAACTGCATTAGTATAGAACTATATTAGTCTAGTACTGTGGCTAGCTCACAACTATATTAGCCTAAAGTACTGTAAGTGAGTCTAGTACTGTATTTAATTAATCATTATCTAGTACTGCATTAGTCTGAAGAAAATGTATAAGTCTAGAAGTATTTCATAGCTATTCTAGAAATGTATTAGTCTATACTGTATTATCTAAAAATTGTATTAGTCTAGAAACTGTATTAGTCTAGTACTGTATTAGTCTGGTGTTTCGTATTAGATTAGTACTGCAATAGTCTACAATCAGGCTTAGCTCCAGTACTGTCAAATTATACCAAAGATTTGTTCACAACCGTAATATAGTCTAGTACTGTATTAGTCTAGTACCAGCTAGTCTAGTACTGTGTTATCTAGTACTGTATTAGTCTAGAACTGTAATAGCCCAGTTACCGTAATAGTCTATAGTACTGCATTAGTCTAGTACCGTATTAGTCTATAGAACTGTATTAGTCTGTGGTACCTGTATTAGTCTAGTACTGTATGAGTCTAGAACTGTATTAGTCTAGTACTGTATTAGTCTAGTACCGTATTAGCCGGCACTGTATTATTCTAGAACTGTATTAGTCTAGTACCGGTATTAGTCTAGTACTGTATTAGGGGCCTTAGTACTGCATTAGTCTAGTACTGTATTATCTGATGTTGTTCCTCGCCAAGAAGGAGAAATACTACCCTGCAGTGAACCAGAGGGAAGTATTTACCACCAGAGAAAGATGACATCAGGAAACCAGCTGAGATAGTAGAGGAAGACGCCAGAACTGGGCTCCAGAGAGGAACGACCAGACCCTTGGTGTCATTGGAGGACAGCACCAACACGAACACAGGGTGCAAATACAGTGGAGCAGAGCGGAAGATTGGGAGGAAGCGGTCTGATTGTTTGTGACCAAGTACACCAACGAGTTGTTCAGACATCTGATCCACAGGAGCCATGGATGAAAGACTCTTTTCAAATAAATAGGATGGTCTGGGTCCTCTGGCAAGATGCTGACTCTGCCACTGAGTTGTAGAAATAAACTTGTTTCTGAAAATCACAGTTGGCCCTCCCTCCACTGTTGGAGCTTGCACATGTCAAGCCTGACGACCTGGCACGACCAGTATCCATGTCATATGATTCAGTGCCACTCAAACTGGGGGCTGGGTGCCCTGATAGACTTGTTTACCTGCAAGACAGGGTCCATTCCATCTCAGGGTGGGGTCTCCAATGGCTCTCAGGTTCCGCAGAATTTGGGTCGCTCATCATAAACTGAAAGGGAACTAGCTCTACAACCCAGACTTTATTATCCAATCTAATGTGGAGTGTCTACTTCACAAATTGGTTCAACAACAAGATCAAGTCAATGGTTCTCTGAAGGCTCAGGCATGCTGTTCTCTTCCAGCTTGAGCTCTGAGGAGTCAGCCAAGGAAGGTTACCCAGATTGTGGAGCAGACTGTGAGGAGATCTTCTCCGGCACTCATCCTGGAGGCAGCCTCCCAGGACAATGCCCTGGGTGGGGATGAGGAGGAGAGAAGAGTGCAAGCAGCCAAAAGATCTTGGATATGAGACTTAAGGGAGGATCTGGGCATGACGAATCAGGTTGCGACGGATTCCTTCAGGGGTCAGGAAGACTCCAGAAGCAACTGAAAAGCAAGACCTCTCAGCTGATCTTACAGTAGGATCTGGAGATAACATCCGCGGCTGGGAAAAGGAGCTCCCTCTCAGAAACAGCCTCCCACCAAGCTAGCTTTTCCTGGGACAACCCCATGTCCTGCCCAGCCCCTCGCACAACGCAGAGAGAGAGCGTTGTGTGCTGCCTGGAAGGAGGAGGCCAGGCCACAGTGCCAGGAGAGGGAAGGAAGGCTACATCTGGAGCCCAGTACAGTAGGGAGGATGAGTAGAAACAGGAAGCATAAAAAGAAATGTTCTGGTGGTGCAGCAATACTGGGCCTAGAAAAACTGGTTTTTTGTATTTGATGATTTTAGCTTAAAAGGAATATTAAATTTAATAAATGTAAGGCCGCAGATCATTTGTTCTACTATTCTGGACTATTTTCATCTCAATAAATTAACCTGATACATTTTATTTTACTTCTTTAAAGTCAAGTCATTTAGTGTGGTGTTGGTAAAAAGGGTGGGGTCGGAATTTTCGTAAGTAAGATTTCAAGTTAAAATTTACCTAGCAAAAAGGAAAACTTTCAAATCTTTAATATATCAAGGACGATTTCTGTAGTCTAGTACTGTATTAGCTCTAGTACAAATAGGTCTAATATCAAAGCCAGTCTACAACTGTATTATTCAGTATCAAATTAGTCTAGTACTGTAGTCGGTTTAGTACTGTATTGAATCTAGTAGTACCAGCATTAGACTAGTGCTGTATTAGTCTAGCACTGTATTAGCCCAGAAACTGTAATATTCACAAATTTCCATTAGCTCTGTAGTCTGCCCAGCCCAGTTCTGTATTAGTCTAGTAATGTATTGGTCTATACTGGCTATTTATAGTATTGTATTAGTCTATACTGTATTAGTTCAGTAAATGTAATAGTCTATGAAACTGTATTAGCTCCAGTACTGTATTAGTTCGGTATCAAAGAAGTTTGTGTCAGCTAGTCTAGTACTGTATTAGTTCATACTGTATTAGTCTAGTACTGTAATATGAAATGCCTATACTGTATTAGTCTAGTACTGCATTAGTCTTTGGTACTGTATTAGCTCACAAATTGCATAGTTCTAGAATTGTGTATTAGTCTTGTACTGTATTAGTTCATACTCTGTATTAGTTCCATCAATAGGTATACAACTGTAATAGCCTAGTAATATGTTTTTGTAATTGTATTAGTCTAGTACTGTAATAGTCTAGTACTAAAGCTTAGCATACAACTGTATTAGCCTAGTACTGTATCGTTTTTAAAATGGTTAGTCTATAATTTTAACAGTGTAGTACTGCATAGTTCAGTACTGCAATAGTCTAGTACTGGCTAGTTCAGTACTGGGTATAGCTCACAACCGGCTATAGCTTAGGTTCGTAATAGTCTTGTACTGTATTAGTTCAGTACCGTATTAGTTCAGTGGCCATGGTTTACAGCTCACAAATTGTGTTATAGCTCAGTACTGTATTAGTCTAGTACTGCATTTGTCTTATTTTGTATTAGTCTATATCGTAAGTGAGTCTAGCACTGCAGCTAGGTTCAGAACTGTATTGTCTAGTTCTGTATTATTCAGTACTTGCATGTCTAGTACTGCATTAGTCTAGTACTGTATTAGTCTAGTACTGTATTAGTCTTAGGTACTGTATTAGCTCACAACTGTATTAGTCTAGAATTGTATTAGTCTTGTACTGTATTAGTTTAGTACTGTATGAGTCTAGTACTGTATTAGCTCAGGGAACTGTATTTGCTCAGTTCTGTATTAGTCTAGCATCATTGGTCTAGTACTGTATTAGTCTAGTACTGTATTTGTCTTGTACTGTATTAGCTCTAGTACCTGTATTAGCTCTCACAAATTGCATTAGTCTAGGAATTGTATTAGTCTCTATATCAGTTAGTCTAGTACTGTAATTAGTCTGAATGTATTAGCTCTGTCACTGTAATAGTCTAGTACCATTAGTCTAGTACTTGCATAGTCTAGTACTGTATTAGTCTAGTACTGTGGCTGATTTAGTACTGTAATATTAGTTCAGGTACTGTAATAGTTCCATGAATTGTATGAATGTAAGTACTGTGCTTAGTCTAGTGCCAGTGGCTTAGCTTGGAGTACTTTTATTTGTCTAGAAAACTGTATTAGTCTAGTTAATGTATTAGTCTAGTAATTACGTCTAGTACTGTATTAGGCCTCTACTGTATTATTTAGAAACTGTATTAGTCAAGCAATGTATTGTTCTTACTGTATTAGTCTAGAACTGTATTAGTCTAGTACTGTATTAGTCTAGTAAGGTATTAGCTCATTGAAAGTGTATTAGTCTACAAATTGTATTAGTCTAGGGCACTGTAGTAGCTCTAGTATTGTATTTGTCTAAGTACTGTATGGTCTAGTACTGTATTAGTCTACGTTTTATTAGTCTAGTACTGTATTAGTCTAGTACTGTATTAGTTCAGTACTGTATTAGTCTTATCACTGCACAGTTCAGAACTGGTATTAGTTCATACTGTATTAGCTACTATCGTAATAGCTCTGTAGAAACTGTATGGTCTAGCATCATTAATTCATCATTGTATTAGTCTAGTACTGTATTAGTCTAGTACTGTATTAGTCTAGTACTGTATTAGTCTAGTACTGTATTAGTCTAGTACTGTATTAGTCTACAACTGTATTAGTCTAGTACTGTATTAGTCTAGTACTGTATTAGTACTGTATTAGTCTAGTACTGTATTAGTCTAGTACTGTATTAGTCTATTACTGTATTAGTCTAGTAGTCTGTATTAGTCTCGTATTAGTACTGTATTAGTCTAGAACTAGTATTAGTCTAGTACTGTATTATAGTAGTCTACTACTGTATTAGTCTAGTACTGTATTAGTTCTGACAAGTTGTTCCCTGCCATGGTGAAGGAGGAACACTATTCCTGCTGCAGTGAACCAGGAGGGAAGTATTTGTGGCATTTCACTCTAGAGAAAGATGACATCAGGAAACCAGCTGAGATAGTGGCAGATAACATTGTGAACTGGCTCAGAGAGAGGAACGTAGACCAGACCCTGCAGGCCATTGGAGGGGACAGCACCAACACGAACACAGGGTGGCAAAGGGGGGTCATACAGTGGACAGAGCGGAAGATTGGGAGGAAGCTGGTCTGGATTGTTTGTGACCTCCACACCAACGAGTTGCCACTCAGACATCTGATCCAGGAGCTGGATGGCAAGACTCTTTCAAACAACAGATGGTCTGGTCCTCTTGGCAAGATGCTGGACTCTGCCACTGAGTTAGAAATAAATCCGAGCTTTGAAAAAATCACAGTTGGCCCTCCACTCGTTGAGCTTGCACATACTGTCATTGACGACCTGAGTACTGACCAGTACTATGGTTACATGATTTGCAGTGCCATCAAAACTGGGGTCATGCCTGATAGACTTGTTTACCTGCAGATAGGTCCAGTCTCACATTCTAGGTGGCTCACAACGGCTCTCAGGTTCTGCAGAATTTGGGTCGCTCATCATAAACTGAAAGGGAACCAGCTTCACAACCTGAGACTTATTGTCCAATTCATCGTGAGTGTCTACTTGCCAAATTGGTTCAACACCAAGGTCAAGTCATCGTTCTCCGAAGGTCCGAGGCATGTTCTCTTCCAGCTTGAGCTCCTGAGGAGTCAGCCAAGGAAGGTTGTTCAGATTGTGGAGCAGACTGTGAGGAGATCTTCCTGGTATGCTCATCCCGAGGCAGTTCTGCAGACAATGCTCTGCAGTAAGGATGAGGAGGAGAGAAGAGTGGCAGTCAAAAAGATCTTGGATATGAGACTTATGAGAGGATCTGGGCATGACGAATCAGTTGGTGACGATTCCTTCAGGGTCAGGAAGACTCCTGAAGTTAATCTAGGTGCCAAGACCCTCACTGATCTCATAGATCTGGATAACATCCAGGCTGGCAGTGAGCCCCCTCTTACCTGCAGCCTCACCAATGTTCAAGTCAGAGCTTTCCTGGACAACCCCATGCATGTCCCTGCCTGGCCCTCGCACACCCAGAGTATAGAGCGTTGTGTACAACAAGTGAGCGAGGCCAGCAGTCACGTGTACAGCCAGGAGAGGAAGGAAGGCTACATCCGAGCTCAGGTGGTCAGCAGGGAGGTGATGAGTAGAAACAGAAGCAAGAAAGACATGTTCTCTATGGTGTGCAGCAACACCGGGTTGTAGTAGTAAAACCGGTTTTTGTATTTGATGATTTTGTTTTCTAAAGGAATATTAAATTTAATAAATGTGTCAAGATCATTCGTTTCACTATTCTGGATCATTTTCATCCTAATAAATTAACCTGATACATTTACTTTACTTTAAATAAGCTATTTAGTTGTGTTGGTAAAAGGGTGGGAATACTGAATTTTCATAAGATTTTAAGTTAAAATTTACCGAGCAAAAAAGGAAAACTTTTCAAATCTGAAGATATCACATGATCCTGCACATAGAACTACATCATTAATACCATGGGCCGATTTTTCAAACTCAAAAAAAAAAAATTCGCCTCTGTATGACACACCCTACTGTATTAGTCTAGTACTGTATTAGTCTAGTACTGTATTAGTCTAATACTGTATTAGTCTACAACTGTATTAGTCTAGTACTGAATTAGTCTAGTACTGTATTTGTCGAGTACTGTATTAGTCTAGTACTGTATTAGTCTAGTACTGTATTAGTCTAGTACTGTATTAGTCTAGTACTGCATTAGTCTACAACTGTATTAGTCTAGTACTGTATTAGTCTATTACTGTATTAGTCTAGTACTGTATTAGTCTAGTACTGTATTAGTCTAGTACTGTATTAGTCTAGAACTGTATTAGTCTACAACTGTATTAGTCTAGTACTGTATTAGTCTAGAACTGTATTAGACTAGTACTGTATTAGTCTAGTACTGTATTAGTCTAGTACTGCATTAGTCTACAACTGTATTAGTCTAGTACTGTATTAGTCTATTACTGTATTAGTCTAGTACTGTATTAGTCTAGTACTGTATTAGTCTAGTATTGTATAAGTCTAGCACTGTATTAGTCTACAACAGTATTAGTCTACAGCTGTATTAGTCTAGTACTGTATTAGTCTAGTACTGTATTAGTCTAGAACTGTATTAGTCTAGTACTGTATTAGTCTACAACTGTATTAGTCTAGTACTGTATTAGTCTAGTACTGCATTAGTCTAGTACTTTATTAGTCTGGAACTGTATTAGTCTAGTACTGTATTAGTCTAGTACTGTATTAGTCTAGTACTGTATTAGTCTAGTACTATATTAGTCTATAACTGTATTAGTCTAGTACTGAATTAGTCTGGTACTGTATTAGTCTAGTACTATATTAGTCTTTAACTGTATTAGTCTAGTACTGTATTAGTCTAGTACTGCATTAGTCTAAACTGTATTAGTCTAGTAATGTATTAGTCTAGTACTGTATTAGTCTAATACTGTATTAGTCTACAACTGTATTAGTCTAGTACTGAATTAGTCTAGTACTGTATTTGTCTAGTACTGTATTAGTCTAGTACTGTATTAGTCTAGTGCTGTATTAGTCTTGTACTGTATTTGTCTACAACTGTATTAGTCTACTACTGTATTAGTCTAGTACTGTATTAGTCTACAACTGTATTAGTCTACTACTGTATTAGTCTCCAACTGTATTAGTCTAGTACTGTATTAGTCTAGTACTGTATTAGTCTAGTACTGTATTAGTCTACAACTGTGTTAGTCTACTACTGTAACAGTCTAGTACTGTATTAGTCTACAACAGTATTAGTCTACTACTGTCTTAGTCTACAACTGTATTAGTCTAGTACTGTATTAGTCTGGTACTGTATTAGTCTAGTACTGTATTAGTCTAGCACTGTATTAGTCTAGTACTGTATTAGTCTAGTACTGTATTAGTCTAGTACTGTATTAGACTAGTACTGCATTAGTCTACAACTGTATTAGTCTAGTACTCTATTAGTCTAGTACTGTATTTGTCTAGTACCGTATTAGTCTAGTACTGTATTAGTCTACAACTGTATTAGTCTAGTACTGTATTAGTCTAGTACTGTATTAGTCTAGTACTGTATTAGTCTACAACTGTATTAGTATAGAACTGTATTAGTCTAGTACTGTATTAGTCTACAACTGTATTAGTCTAGTACTGTGTTAGTCTACAACTGTATTAGTCTAGTACTGTATTAGTCTAGTACTGTATTTGTCTAGTACTGTATTAGTCTACAACTGTATTAGTATAGAACTGTATTAGTCTCGTACTGTATTAGTCTACAACTTTATTAGTCTAGTACTGTATTAGTCTAGTACTGTATTAGTCTAGTACTGTATTAGTCTAGAACTGTATTAGTCTAGTACTGTATTAGTCTACAACTGTATTAGTCTAGTACTGTATTAGTCTAGTACTGTATTAGTCTAGTACTGTATTAGTCTACAACTGTATTAGTCTATTGCTGTATTAGTCTAGTACTATATTAGTCTAGTACTGTATTTGTCTAGTACCGTATTAGTCTAGTACTGTATTAGTCTACAACTGTATTAGTCTAGTACTGTATTAGTCTAGTACTGTATTAGTCTAGTACTGTATTAGTCTACAACTGTATTAGTATAGAACTGTATTAGTCTAGTACGGTATTAGTCTAGTACTGTGTTAGTCTAGTACTGTATTAGTCTAGAACTGTATTAGTCTAGTACTGTATTAGTCTAGTACTGTATTAGTCTAGTACTGTATTAGTCTACAACTGTATTAGTCTAGAACTGTATTAGTCTTGTACTGTATTTTCTAGTACTGTATGAGTCTAGAACTGTATTAGTCTAGTACTGTATTAGTCTAATACTGTATTAGTCAAGTACTGTATTAGTCTAGAACTGTATTAGTCTAGTACTGTATTAGTCTAGTACTGTATTAGTCTACTACTGTATTAGTCTAGTACTGTATTAGTCTAGTACTGTATTAATCTAGAACTTTATTAGTCTAGTACTGTATTAGTCTAGTACTGAATTAGTCTACAACTGTATTAGAATAGAACTGTATTAGTCTTGTTCTGTATTAGTCTACAACTGTATTAGTCTAGTACTGTATTAGTCTAGTACGGTATTAGTCTAGTACTATATTAGTCTAGTACTGTATTAATCTAGAACTTTATTAGTCTAGTACTGTATTAGTCTAGTACTTTATTAGTCTAGTACGGTATTAGTCTAGTACTGTATTAGTCTAGTACTGTATTAATCTAGAACTTTATTAGTCTAGTACTGTATTAGTCTAGTACTTTATTAGTCTAGTACTGTATTAGTCTAGTACTGTATTAATCTAGAACTTTATTAGTCTAGAACTGTATTAGTCTAGTACTGTATTAGTCTACTACTGTATTAGTCTAGTACTATATTAGTCTAGTACTTTATTAGTCTAGTACTGTATTAGTCTACTACTGTATTAGTCTACTACTGTATTAGTCTAGTACTGTATTAGTCTAGTGCTGTGTTAATCTAGAGCTTTATTAGTCTAGTACTGTATTAGTCTAGTACTGTATTAGTCTAGTACTGTATTAGTCTACAACTGTATTAGTCTAGTACTGTATTAGTCTAGTACTGTATTAATCTAGAACTTTATTAGTCTAGAACTGTATTAGTCTAGTACTGTATTAGTCTACTACTGTATTAGTCTAGTACTGTATTAGTCTAGTACTGTATTAGTCTACAACTGTATTAGTCTAGTACTGTATTAGTCTAGTACTGTATTAATCTAGAACTTTATTTGTCTAGAACTGTATTAGTCTACTACTGTATTAGTCTAGTACTGTATTAGTCTAGTACTGTATTAGTCTACTACTGTATTAGTCTACAACTGTATTAGTCTAGTACTGTATTAGTCTAGTACTGTATTAATCTAGAACTTTATTAGTCTAGTACTGTATTAGTCTACTACTGTATTAGTCAAGTACTGTAATAGTCTAGTACTGTATTAGTCTTGTTCTGTATTAGTCTACAACTGTATTAGTCTAGTACTGTATTAGTCTAGTACGGTATTAGTCTAGTACTGTATTAGTCTAGTACTGTATTAATCTAGAACTTTATTTGTCTAGTACTGTATTAGTCTAGTACTTTATTAGTCTAGTACTGTATTAGTCTAGTACTGTATTAGTCTACTACTGTATTAGTCTAGTACTGTATTAATCTAGAACTTTATTAGTCTAGTACTGTATTAGTCTAGTACTGTATTAGTCTACAACTGTATTAGTTTACTACTGTATTAGTCTAGTACTGTATTAGTCTACTACTGTATTAGTCTAGTACTGTATTAGTCTAGTACTGTATTACTCTAGAACGTTATTAGTCTAGAACTGTATTTGTCTAGTACTGTATTAGTCTAGTACTGTATTAGTCTAGTACTGAATTAGTCTAGTACTTTATTAGTCTAGTACTGTATTAGTCTAGTACTGTATTAGTCTACTACTGTATTAGTCTAGTACTGTATTAGTCTAGTACTGTATTAATCTAGAACTTTATTAGTCTAGAACTGTATTTGTCTACTACTGTAATAGTCTAGAACTGTATTAGTCTAGTACTGTATTAGTCTAGTACTGTATTAGTCTAGTACTGTATTAGTCTAGTACTGTATTAGTCTAGTACTTTATTAGTCTAGTACTGTATTAGTCTAGAACTGTATTAGTCTAGTACTGTATTAGTCTAGTACTGTATTAGTCTAGTACTGTATTAGTCTAGTACTGTATTAGTCTAGTACTGAATTAGTCTAGTACTGTATTAGTCTAGTACTGTATTAGTCTACAACTGTATTAGTCTAGTACTGTATTAGTCTACAACTGTATTAGTCTAGTACTGTATTAGTCTAGTACTGTATTAGTCTAGTACTGTATTAGTCTAGTAATGTATTAGTCTAGAACTGTATTAGTCTAGTACTCTATTAGTCTAGTACTGTATTAGTCTAGTACTGTATTAGTCTAGTACTGTATTAGTCTACAACTGTATTAGTCTAGTACTGTTTTAGTCTAGTACTGTATTAGTCTACAACTGTATTAGTCTAGTACTGTATTAGTCTAGTACTGTATTAGTCTAGTAATGTATTAGTCTAGAACTGTATTAGTCTAGTAATGTATTAGTCTAGTACTGTATTAGTCTAGTACTGTATTAGTCTAGTACTGTATTAGTCTAGTAATGTATTAGTCTACAACTGTATTAGTCTAGTACTGTATTAGTCTAGTACTGTATTAGTCTAGTACTGTATTAGTCTAGTACTGTATTAGTCTACAACTGTATTAGTCTAGTACTGTATTAGTCTAGTACTGTAGTCTGTATTAGTCTAGAACTGTATTAGTCTAGTACTGTATTAGTCTAGAACTGTATTAGTCTAGTACTGTATTAGTCTAGTACTGTATTAGTCTACAACTGTATTAGTCTAGTACTGTATTAGTCTAGTACTGTATTAGTCTAGTAATGTATTAGTCTAGAACTGTATTAGTCTAGTACTGTATTAGTCTAGTACTGTATTAGTCTAGTACTGAATTAGTCTACAACTGTATTAGTCTAGTACTGTATTAGTCTAGTACTGTATTAGTCTAGTACTTTATTAGTCTAGTACTTTATTAGTCTAGTACTGTATTAGTCTACAACTGTATTAGTCTAGTACTTTATTAGACTAGTACTGTATTAGTCTACAACTGTATTAGTCTAGTACTCTATTAGTCTAGTACTGTATTAGTCTACAACTGTATTAGTCTAGTAATTTATTAGACTAGTACTTTATTAGTCTAGTACTGTATTAGTCTAGTACTTTATTAGACTAGTACTGTATTAGTCTACAACTGTATTAGTCTAGTACTTTATTAGTCTAGTACTGTATTAGTCTACAACTGTATTAGTCTAGTACTTTATTAGTCTAGTACTGTATTAGTCTACAACTGTATTAGTCTAGTACTTTATTAGACTAGTACTGTATTAGTCTACAACTGTATTAGTCTAGTACTTTATTAGTCTAGTACTGTATTAGTCTACAACTGTATTAGTCTAGTACTGTATTAGTCTAGTACTTTATTAGACTAGTACTGTATTAGTCTACAACTGTATTAGTCTAGTACTTTATTAGACTAGTACTGTATTAGTCTACAACTGTATTAGTCTAGTACTTTATTAGACTAGTACTGTATTAGTCTACAACTGTATTAGTCTAGTACTTTATTAGTCTAGTACTGTATTAGTCTACAACTTTATTAGTCTAGTACTTTATTAGTCTAGTACTGTATTAGTCTAGTACTGTATTAGTCTAGTACTGTATTAGTCTAGTACTGTATTAGTCTTGTACTGTATTAGTCTAGTACTGTATTAGTCTTGTTCTGTATTAGTCTACAACTGTATTAGTCTAGTACTGTATTAGTCTAGTACTTTATTAGTCTAGTACTTTATTAGTCTAGTACTGTATTAGTCTAGTACTGTATTAGTCTTGTACTGTATTAGTCTAGTACTGTATTAGTCTTGTTCTGTATTAGTCTACAACGGTATTAGTCTAGTACTGTATTAGTCTAGTACTTTATTAGTCTAGAACTGTATTAGTCTAGTACTTTATTTGTCTAGTACTGTATTAGTCTAGTACTGTATTAGTCTTGTACTGTATTAGTCTAGTACTGTATTAGTCTTGTTCTGTATTAGTCTACAACTGTATTAGTCTAGTACTGTATTAGTCTAGTACTTTATTAGACTAGTACTGTATTAGTCTACAACTGTATTAGTCTAGTACTGTATTAGTCTAGTACTGTATTAGTCTAGTACTGTATTAGTCTAGTACTGTATTAGTCTAGTAATGTATTAGTCTAGAACTGTATTAGTCTAGTACTGTATTAGTCTAGTACTGTATTAGTCTAGTACTGAATTAGTCTACAACTGTATTAGTATAGAACTGTATTAGTCTAGTACTGTATTAGTCTAGTACTGAATTAGTCTACAACTGTATTAGTCTAGTACTGTATTAGTCTTGTTCTGTATTAGTCTACAACTGTATTAGTCTAGTACTGTATTAGTCTAGTACTGTATTAGTCTAGTACTTTATTAGTCTAGTACTGTATTAGTCTACAACTGTATTAGTCTAGTACTGTATTAGTCTAGTACTGTATTAGTCTAGTACTGAATTAGTCTACAACTGTATTAGTCTAGTACTGTATTAGTCTTGTTCTGTATTAGTCTAAAACTGTATTAGTCTAGTACTGTATTAGTCTAGTACTGTATTAGTCTAGTACTGTATTAGTCTAGTACTGTATTAGTCTAGAACTGTATTAGTCTAGTACTGTATTAGTCTAGTACTGTATTAGTCTAGTACTGTATTAGTCTAGTACTGTATTAGTCTTGTTCTGTATTAGTCTACAGCTGTATTAGTCTAGTACTGTATTAGTCTAGTACTTTATTAGTCTAGTACTGTATTAGTCTAGTACTGTATTAGTCTAGTACTTTATTAGTCTAGTACTGTATTAGTCTTGTTCTGTATTAGTCTACAACTGTATTAGTCTAGAACTGTATTAGTCTAGTACTGTATTAGTCTAGTACTGTATTAGTCTACAACTGTATTAGTCTAGTACTGTATTAATCTAGAACTTTATTAGTCTAGTTCTGTATTAGTCTAGTACTGTATTAGTCTACAACTGTATTAGTCTAGTACTGTATTAGTCTACTACTGTATTAGTCTAGTACTGTATTAGTCTAGTACTGTATTAATCTAGAACGTTATTAGTCTAGAACTGTATTTTTCTAGTACTGTATTAGTCTAGTACTGTATTAGTCTAGTACTGAATTAGTCTAGTACTTTATTAGTCTAGTACTGTATTAGTCTAGTACTGTATTAGTCTACTACTGTATTAGTCTAGTACTGTATTAGTCTAGTACTGAATTAGTCTACAACTGTATTAGTCTAGTACTGTATTAGTCTTGTTCTGTATTAGTCTACAACTGTATTAGTCTAGTACTGTATTAGTCTAGTACTGTATTAGTCTAGTACTGTATTAATCTAGTACTTTATTAATCTAGTACTGTATTAGTCTAGTACTGTATTAGTCTAGTACTGTATTAGTCTAGTACTGTATTAGTCTAGTACTGTATTAGTCTAGTACTCTATTAGTCTAGTACTGAATTAGTCTAGTACTTTATTAGTCTAGTACTGTATTAGTCTAGTACTGTATTAGTCTAGTACTTTATTAGTCTAGTACTGTATTAGTCTACAACTGTATTAGTCTAGTACTGTATTAGTCTAGTACTGTATTAGTCTAGTACTGTATTAATCTAGAACGTTATTAGTCTAGAACTGTATTTGTCTAGTTCTGTATTAGTCTAGTACTGTATTAGTCTAGTACTGAATTAGTCTAGTACTTTATTAGTCTAGTACTGTATTAGTCTAGTACTGTATTAGTCTAGTACTGTATTAGTCTAGTACTGTATTAGTCTAGTACTGAATTAGTCTACAACTGTATTAGTCTAGTACTGTATTAGTCTTGTTCTGTATTAGTCTACAACTGTATTAGTCTAGTACTGTATTAGTCTAGTACTGTATTAGTCTAGTACTGTATTAGTCTAGTACTTTATTAGTCTAGTACTGTATTAGTCTAGTACTGTATTAGTCTACTACTGTATTAGTCTAGTACTGTATTAGTCTAGTACTTTATTAGTCTAGTACTGTATTAGTCTAGTACTGTATTAGTCTAGTACTTTATTAGTCTAGTACTGTATTAATCTTGTTCTGTATTAGTCTACAACTGTATTAGTCTAGAACTGTATTAGTCTAGTACTGTATTAGTCTAGTACTGAATTAGTCTACAACTGTATTAGTATAGAACTGTATTAGTCTAGTACTGCATTAGTCTAGTACTGTATTAGTCTAGTACTGTATTAGTCTAGTAATGTATTAGTCTAGAACTGTATTAGTCTAGTACTGTATTAGTCTAGTACTGTATTAGTCTAGTACTGTATTAGTCTAGTACTGTATTAGTCTACAACTGTATTATTCTACTACTGTATTAGTCTAGTACTGTATTAGTCTACAACTGTATTAGTCTACTCCTGTATTAGTCTACAACTGTATTAGTCTAGTACTGTATTAGTCTAGTACTGTATTAATCTAGTACTGTATTAGTCTACAACTGTGTTAGTCTACTACTGTATTAGTCTACGACTGTATTAGCCTACTACTGTATTAGTCTACAACTGTATTAGTCTAGTACTGTATTAGTCTACGACTGTATTAGTCTACTACTGCATTAGTCTACAACTGTAATAGTCTAGCATTGTATTAGTCTACGACTGTATTAGTCTACTACTGTATTAGTCTACAACTGTATTAGTCTAGTACTGTATTAGTCTGGTACTGTATTAGTCTAGTACTGTATTAGTCTAGTACTGTATTAGTCTACAACTGTATTAGTCTACTACTGTATTAGTCTAGTACTGTATTAGTCTACAACTGTATTAGTCTACTCCTGTATTAGTCTACAACTGTATTAGTCTAGTACTCTATTAGTCTAGTACTGTATTAGTCTAGTACTGTATTAGTCTAGTACTGTATTAGTCTAGTACTGTATTAGTCTAGTACTGTATTATATCTACAACTGTGTTAGTTTACTACTGTAATAGTCTAGCACTGTATTAGTCTACGACTGTATTAGTCTACTACTGTATTAGTCTATAACTGTATTAGTCTAGTTCTGTATTAATCTGGTACTGTATTAGTCTGGTACTGTATTAGTCTAGTACTGTATTAGTCTAGTACAGTATTCGCATAGTGCTGGGCGTGGTATTGGTGGTTGGACGTGTAACGGATGTTTCTTATATACCAGTATGCCACAGTAATGGGGAGAACATAATGTCTCTACCTTTACCAACTGTGTATCTGTTGAGATGACTGTTAGTGTGTATAACAGTTACCTGTGAGACTCATATATGTAATAACCTTCCTGGGTTATCACCACTTGTAACAATCACTTGAGAAGCACTTTACCTTATATTTTAAACATACTAAAATATAGATAAAAGTTTATTGGATCTTCTGTAGTGAAATCCAATGTGTTCCTTTGTTGATTTATTAACAAAGAGTTCTATGTGCACTTTCAGGTGTATATCACCGTAACTTTATCACTGTAGCTATGAGTGTTAAAATGAGGACGGAAGCTCTATTAAATAGCTCTTCTAAATACGTCCGGTTGGTGTGAGGTGTTGAGTGACAATGCCTGCAATACCCGTCGAGGGAGGGCGGTAATATACGTCCTCCCTTGAGGGAAGACGGAACCATCCACGATGGCTCTCAATAACGTCGTCCTCTCGTCAAGGATATCAAACTAATCCGCAAAAGGTGGCCAGAGAGCCGGCTACTTAATGTCTTAGCTCAGCACTAAGTGACACGACTTCCCGTGGGCACACCTTAACACGTGCTCTGAACATGGTACCTCATAGCTAGTGGAAAGTTACAGAGGGTGATAGAGTATATAAATCAAATGTAATTAACCCATTTATATAAATACTTCTGCCTATAAGACAGGGGCTATTACAGACGCTTTTAAGGTTCATTCATATAAAATGCATCAGATATGAGTCATATACTGTTTACAGGATAAATTACCGATATTTCGTAGTTAAAGAAACTAAATACAAATAAACACAACTCACCCAATAGCAATGAACTCTTAACTACACACAAATTTTCCAAAACATTTTACCAAAACCATCATTGATAAGCTGAAGCATTGTTGCATATAAGAATAAATTGACTGACAAACACAGACTAAAATTTCAAATAAATCTCCAATATTCCCAAAACAAAGAAACATGACTCTCGCCTTAACGCTACAGACTGTGTTGTGTTGTGTTGCGTTGTGTTTGTTGTGTTGTTGTGTTTGTTGTGTGTGTTGTGTTATGCTATGCTGTGTTGTGTTGCGTTGTGTTGTGTTTTGTTGTGTTGTGCTGTGTTGTATTGTGTTGCGTTGTGTTTGTTGTCTTGTTGTGTTTGTTGTGTGTGTTGTGTTATGCTGTGCTGTGTTGTGTTGCGTTGTGTTGTGTTTTGTTGTGTTGTGCTGTGTTGTATTGTGTTGCGTTGTGTTTGTTGTGTTGTTGTGTTTGTTGTGTGTGTTGTGTTGTGTTTGTTGGGTTATGTTGTGTTGTGTTTCTTGTTGTGTTGTGTTGCATTGTGTTGCGTTGTGTTTGTTGTGTTTGTTGTGTTATGTTGTGTCGTGTTGTGTTTGCTGTGTTGTGTTGCATTGTGTTGTGTTGCGTTGTGTTGTGTTGTGTTTTTTGTGTTATGTTGTGTTTGTTGTGTGTGTTGTATTGCGTTGTGTACTTGCTAAAATTTCATAGTTAAAAAGCGGAACATTGTTGCTTGGTACAGTACATCACATAATAACTGTTTTCCAGTTGGCCTCCCACACACTACATATTAATTTTTCACTCCAGGTAGTTTGTTTAATATTCACAATGTTAATAAAAACAAACAAAATTCAACTCCTCAGTTTGGGGGTCATGTTACTCGACAAACAGCAGACTGAACTATTGTTAATGAAATTCACGTCAGGTAATATTTAACCCTGATGCGAAGGGTCAAAAAACTTATAAGAGGTCACTTGTCAATATTCTTTATCACAATAATACTTGGAGCATAATACTTTGTTATTCATGATGTCTCTATTACAGTACATAAAACAAAACACTTTAAAAGTAGTGATGGAAGTAATCTATTTCAGTCTCTCCCCGTGTTTACTTTCCCTAGATACTCATTTTACCATTATGAAAAGCATTACTGAGTGGACGACGCTGCTTTTATGAGGTGAAATATGTTACAAGATTTTCTCCTGTGGTTTTACGAGGACTTGTTAGAGCCAACGTGCACTCAACATGCGCCACAGCTAAGTTTAAGGTTTATGTGAGGTTATTTCTAGTTTAAATATAGCCAAGAATACAGGTGACGTACAAGTGTTATTCCGGAATCACTCGAATAAATATATCCGGCTGTAATGGTTCTACATGTTGCGCTGTAAATATATTAGGTGATAACAGTAACGTACGTTGAACTGTAGACTGATAAAGTCAGTTACCACGTGATGAGTTATATGAAGTAATATTTAAGCTGGTATCAGCCGTCTTGCTCGTCCCTTGAGATTGCAGCAGTTCAGTTGATAATTCTCTGATGGTTTATGTCTGCCTACACACCACAACAACTTTGGTTCCTCCTTGTTGAGCGCTGAATATATCCCAGAGACAGACATACAGTCGGGAGTCAGACAAGCGCTATCACTGCATACTCTTGTCGTTTACCAGCACTTTGTAAACAAGCATTATCTTACTTTTACACTACGATGTGATTCTTTATTCTTCTGACAAGCAACCTTCACCTGCAGCTCACCCGGGAGGAAATCTCTCTGAACACGATCACGTCTTTTCACTCGCTAAAATTTCCCTCGCATGTTGCTCTCATTTTACCCGCCGACCTCCACCACCTCACCAGTCAACACCCCACCTCCTCACCACCCTCCCTCCTCACCACCTCTCCTCCTAACCACCCTTCCTCCTCACCACCCTCCTCCTTACCACCCTCCGCCTCACCACCCCTCCTTCTCACCACCCTTCCTCCTCACTACCCCTTCTCCTCACCATCCCTCCTCCTCACCATCCCCATATCACCACTCCTCCTCCTCACCACCCTCCTCATAACCACCCCTCCTCACCACCCTCCTCCTAACCACCCTCCTCCTCCTCTCCTCCTAACCACCCTCCTCCTCACCCCTCCTAACCATCCTCCTCCCTCACCACCCTCCCTTCTCACCACATCTTCTAACCACCCTCCTCCTCACCCTCCTCCTCACCACCTCCTCCTCCTAACCACCTCCTCCTCCACCACCCTCTCCTCCTCACCACTCCTCCTCACCACCCACCTCCTCCTCACCACCCTCCTCCTCACCACCTCTCCTCCTCACCACCCTCCTCCCACCACCCCTCCCCTCACCCTCCTCACCACCTCCACCTCACTACCCCTCACCTCACAACCTCTCACCTCACCCCCTCCTTTTCACACCCAGCTGCTGAACAAATTCTTTACTCACACCTAATTTAAAATTTTCTTAATTTTAATGAGTATTAACTAACAAAGATAAAAATACATATGTTTATTTAGTAAAGAATGTGAAACTGTTGTAAAGATGAAAATGTCGTGATAATCTTGTTCGGAAGAGAGACGTTCTTGACTGCGTAAGAGCATTATAAGAACGCTCCAGGTGCTTTCCAAAAACTGTTCATTAGCCTTCTTGCGCATCAAAGCTGGTAACGTTAAAAGGGTCGCTGTGGCCCTAAGCTGAAAACAAGAGAAGAGTTTAATGTGTTGGTCGGTGCACCTTAATCTGACAACAATACACGGTGGTTCAAGCTTAAAGTGGTGTTGGACGATGTGCCTTAATCTGACAACAATACACGGAGGTTCAATCTTGCAGTAGTGTTGGTAGGTGTGCCTTAAGCTGACAGCAATACACGGAGGTTCAAGCTTACAGTAGTGTTGGTCGGTGCGCCTTAAGCTGACAACGAGACACGGAGATTACATCGCAAACCCAGAATACGTAGAGCAGGGAATGTTGTCGTCAGCTGCGTGTCTCCCCGACGTTAAGTCCCTGATACACATAGCAGAAAGTGTTTTGAGAAATGGCGACTTATGACTGTGTGAGACTACGACACTAAACTATAATGAAACAACACGAACTAATTTAACTTAACTAAATGGTAAACTATGGGCGTTAGATAATGTTAGTTTAGTTAGATTTATGTCATCTTTCATCTATGTTGTTTTGCTATATTTCCCAACATCATAGCTGTCATTGTTAACTTATATAAGCCTCTGTCACATATACAGACAGTAGTATTATATAAATATGGGCTAATAACATATATTCTTTATATACATTCTATCACCCAGAGTAATGAGCATCTAAGCTAGAATAAACATTTGTTATTTCACACCATCTTGACTTGACAGGCCACAAGCTAAGATAACTATAAGTACAACACTGAACAGCTGTGACGATTCCAACTATCAACCAATCTACGACTGTATCAAAGGTGACATGCCGTGGGATTACCAGATATCTCACTCAGCTGCATCAAAGGTACCCTTCTCTTAACATCTCCCCTCTGTGTCTGTAATATGAAAGTGGATTCCATAGGTTTAACGGGCTGTTAGAGGCGGTGCAGATACAGCACACTGAAAGCTGACCTTTAGTTACATAAGTGAGGAGTGTAGTCACCACTGTGCTCAACCAACTTTACTTCTCTAAGTATAAAGTTAGTCTCTCTCTCTCTCTCTCTCTCTCTCTCTCTCTCTCTCTCTCTCTCTCTCTCTCTCTCACATTTTGTTAGAGAATTACCATCACTGTCAAGGGCGTACAGGAGAGGTTCAGTTTGTACACACCATCACGTTATCCATCACTACACCACCATGTTCAATAAGGAAGTTTTATGGATAGTGAGAACAACGCAGTCAATGGAACTACCTGAACCAGTCAGAGAGAGAGAGAGAGATCATCTTAAAGAAGTAGGGGAAAATAATTTAGATTTTAAGAGTGAGAGAAAACGGTGCAAATAACCACATCAGCTTGAGTATCACAACATTGTAATATAGTGAACAGGGTAACGAAGTCTCCAGCAGTCTTAAGAGTCTTTGGTGGACGTTTCATGGTGAAAACACACTTAAGGTTAGCACACGTCACTCAAAGGGCCTGAGGCCACAATATCCTGATGTAGGAAACCTCGTTAGCCGGGGCGCCGCGTCTCCTTCAGGTAACTTCTCTCCTCCTTTCCCCTTCCCTCCTTCATTAGGTCCCTCCATCCTCCACACAGACCCTCCCTTCACTAGGCCAGGTGCTCCTCCTCTAGATAGGTGCTTCCCCCTAGGTAGTTGGTCCCAGGTGACCAGGGTTATAATATCGCCCCCCCCCCTCGACCTCTTGTTGTTGACCCAAGTAACTCACCTCCCTCACCTGTGCTCCTTTGATGGTGGCATCACCTGCACCGTCCTTAGCTATGTTGTTGACTCGGCCATGTCCTTAGCTCTCTCTCTCTCTCTCTCTCTCTCTCTCTCTCTCTCATCTACTCATTATCATAAAAAATAATGAAACACATCAATACATAAAGGATGATGTTTTTTTAAAAAATGATTGTTTGTGGAACGGAGACGTCAATCAGCGTGAAAGAGTAATGGTAATTCCCTAATCCCTTTAACATCCATGTGTGTGTGTGTGTGTGTGTGTGTGTGTGTGTGTGTGTGTGTGTGTGTATGTGTGTTTGAACTGTCCCTTCAACCGTTGATTCCTTCTGGGTTAATGAGGCTGGAACATGTAAAAGTATATAGGGTTTTAGTAGCGAAACCCAATTGTCTGTTCTCTATTTATTGAGGAACTATCTCATATACGAGTACAGTTCCAAGTGTATATCACCGTAACTTAATCACTGTAGCTATGAGTGTTAAGATGAGGACTGAGGCTATATTAAAGAGCTCTTCTAAATACGTCCGGTTGGTATGAGGTGTTGAGTGACATCCCCGTAATACCCGTCGAGGGAGTACGGTAATATACGTCCTCCCTCGAGGGAAGACGGAACCATCCACGATGGCTCTCAATAACGTCTTCCTTTCGTCAAGGATATCAAACTACTGCCGCAAGAGGTGGCCAGAGAGCCGGCTACTTAATGTCTTAGCTCAGCACTAAGTGACACGACTTCCCGTGGGCACACCTTATCACTTGCTCTGAACATGCTACCTCATAGCTAGTGGAAAAATTACAGAGGGTGATAGAGTATATAAATCAAATGTAATTAACCCATTTATATAAATACTTTGCCTATAAGACAAGGGCTATTACCTCACTCAGTCACGTCAAATGTAATTAACCCATTTATATAAATACTTCTGCCTATAAGACAAGGGCTATTACCTCACTCAGTCACGCCATCCAAGCTCCGCGAGGAACAAACTGAACTCACAGAAATACCCCATACATAAACCTAACCATGTTACATGCATGTGTGTGTTGTAAATACTGAACTGGGGAAGCTGACGCCTGCGGTTGAACAGCTACTCAAGCCCTAGTCCGCAATGCCTTATGGAGAATATATTATGTACAGTGGCAAAATTGGATGATTCTGACTTAAAAGACAAACATTTGTAGTTTGAAAAGATGTGTCTATGACATCATTAAAATTAGTATAAAACTATCATATTTGTAGTTTGAAAAGATATGTCTATGACATCATTAAAATTATTATAAAACTATCATATTTGTAGTTTGAAAAGATGTGTCTATGACATCATTAAAATTAATATAAAGCTATCATATTTGTAGTTTGAAAAGATGTGTCTCTGACATAATTAAAATTACTAACATTATTAACATAATTATAAAACTATCCTATTTGTAGTTTTGAAAATTACTAACATTATTATCCTTCCTGGGAAAAAAATTTCCTCATTTTCTATGCCTAAGGTTTGAAAAATTATTTAGATACAAACCAAAAAAATAACCTTGTCCATCCAGTTACAGGAAATTTATATAATTAAACATAATTAAAGTATCAATAGCTGAACAGGTGAAAAATAAATACTGGAAATTATATTACGTCAGTATATATTAAAATAAGTAAGGCACTTATTATAATTGATATAACCTACACGATGTCTATCCGTGTGGAGTTATGTCGTTGAATATGTTAATGTGGGTATTTTTATATTGTATACCTAAAAACTACCTATTCCTTGTAGGCTTGATTGAAGAATCCTTTCTAGAATTTCTTGAAAATGTGAAATTGTTGCCGCAATCCCGTAGACTTGCACGTGTCACTCACAGGAGACACAGCTGATGCGAAGGTCGGTAACTGGGTCAATGTCCACGAAAATCCTGAGTACAGCTAACTGCTGCTCCCTGTCAGTGAACTCAAGGACTCTGGGGTTCACTGGGTACCTTAGTCTGTGCATCCACCACACCATACCTCAGAACGCTGAGACCATCTCTCGTGATCGGAGATGCATCATCACTAGGGGGGTGCTGGTAACTGGGGGTTACTTACGCCATACGAAAGAATTTTGTTGACAGGATGTTGATTGATGAGTAGTCACAACAACTGCAGTCACGTCCTGTCACACCCTGGGCAGTGAACGAATCATTTGCAGAAACTAATATTCACTTCAGCTCACAGGATTGTTGCTATAATAATATTCAGCAACTATCAATAACTCAGTATTGGTTATCGATATAAAAAAAAAGAATTTTTACATCATCTTTGGATGACAAAATAAAAATCACTCAACGTATAACGTCTCACTACGGGATATTATAATACACTTTGGAAGAATATAACACGTCACTGTTTTTCGTTTTTTTTCTGGCTTCGTAAAACACTTATGATTTGTTATGTAGAATGTGTATATAGACCGGAATGTTGTTATCCGTTACTGATTTCTTTGATCGTTGTAACAGATGTAACAGTAAATGTAACAGTAGTATAACGGTTTCTTTGTAGATCCGCTGCCACGTATATAACAATTCTTCTTTGTAGTAGTAAATGTAACACATATCACAATATCTTTGATTGTTATTTCATAATTACGTTCGTATATGGGTTCGTAGATCTGCTGCCACACATATAACAGTTCTTCTTCTTTACCAGTATGCTACAGTAATGGGGAGAACATAATATCTCTACCTTTACCAACTGTGTATCTGTTGAGATGACTGTTGGTGTGATATAACAGTTACTTTTGAAACTGTCATATATGTAACAACCTTCCTGGGTTATCACCACTTGTAACAATCACTTGAGAAGCACCACTGTAGATTCTACGATTAGTTAATGAACTATATTTTATGTAGTTCCACTGTGTATTACAGTAGGTTAATCACTGTAAATTATCTCAATGTAGCTATTGAGATGTTAACATGAGATTTAAAATGAGATGGACGGAGGCTATATTAAATAGCTCTGCTAAGTACGTCCTGTCGATACGATAGTTGAGTGAGAATGAGTAGGAACCCATGGAGGAAGAACGGTAAAATACGTCCCTCCCTCGAGGGAAGACGGAACCATTCACGATGGCTCTCAATAACGTCTTCCTCTAGTGAGTGATAATGAACTACTGCCGCAAGAGGTGGCCAGAGAGCCGGCTACTTAATGCCTTAAGTTCAGCACTAAGTGACACGACTTCCCGTGGGCACACCTTATCAAGTGCTCTGAACATGCTACCTCATAGGTAGTGGAAAGTTACAGAGAGTGATAGAGTATATAAATCAAATGTAATTAACCCATTTATATAAATACTTCTGCCTATAAGACAGGGGCTATTACATTTTTTTTACTGGGAATAGCCCACCCGGGCACAGGTCACTGACCCACATCGGGGCCCGGGCGGCAAAAATGTAATAATAATAATAACACTAATAATAATCATTAGTTTATAGTAAATAAAATTTATAATAAAAATTGCAAAATTAGAATAAAATAATAATAACAATAATAATAACAACACTGATGATAATAATAATAATAAGGAACCATAAAGAAATCCAAAAATGAAAAAAGAACAATAGTGAGAAACGATATATGTATGTTGTATTGTCAAAGTAAGAGAAACAATTGAAACCCTGCAATTGTGTGTAAATGAGGCAGAAAGTCAAAACAGCAACCTGGGACTTGGTCACAATTTTCGTGATGCCCAATGGCAGCAGGGTCTATCATTAGACAACACATTATGCGTCCAATATCTTCCCAGGCAGTAGTACCTCCCTGTTTGATAGCTGCTTACTACCTATTATGTGTGTGTGTGTGTCTGTGTGTGTGTGTGTGACCTTCCTGACATGATACATTACATATGACACGTGATCAACAAACCCCATCTGAGCCCGTGTGCTGGAGTTACTCTCACTTTCATTACCTGGCAATTCAAGAAAAAAATTAATATCAAGATCTTAATAAAAGTTTCACCGAATTCGTAAAAAAGTTTATTAAGAATCAATAATTTAAACATTGATGAAAAATTACATTACACTTGAATTATCTGACGAATTAAAGAACATTTGAGTCAGAAAGATTTTTTATATAATAACAGTTTTATCTTTTGTGTCCATTTGATCATTTTTTTCACATATATATTTCAGGTTGTGGTTCACAGCAGCATGAAATAAATATGGAAATAAAGATCAAAGCGCAAATTAGTTCACAGTTGAATAGAAATTTTGGTGGTAATGTTTACGTGTTTTCATAGTAAAAAAAATCGGCTGAAATAATTTTCATGAACATCAAAACAAAATAATATGTAAAAATTATGAATATTTATACAACGAGAGTAATTCGTAAACTGTGTATCAATAAAGAGAGACAAAATATACACATATACAAAAGCAAATACTTATTTATCGCGCACGTACTCGTATATACAGCCTGGTAGTGATCAGTGCAGCAGGCGGAGGTGCCGGGTGGTGAGGTGGTGTAGTCTGGTGTATTGAACAGTGAGACCAGTCACCACCATCTGCAGTTTGTGTTACTATTACTGTAGTAGTAGCAGTAGTAGTAGACAGCACTGCCAAAATGATAAGTTGCAGCAACTATTGCGGCAGGTACCAGAAAATTTGAAAAAAAAGTAGCTATAGCGCAGGAGGTGGGCGCCTCGAACTGGTTAACTACGTTACCGATAAGGGCAAATGGTTTCAGTCTTAATAAACAAGAATTTACAGATGCCATTGCTCTAAGGTACGGTTGGCCAGTAGAAGGTTTGCCCTCCCAATGCGTGTGTGGCTCTTCCTATGATGGCGATCACGCCATGGTGTGCAAGAATGGGGGCTTCATATGCATGAGGCATGACGAGATAAAGGATCTCACAGCAAATATGTTGAAGGAAATCTGCCGGGATGTCATGGTAGAACCGACCCTCCTTCCATTGGATGGCGAGATCTTCCAACACAGGACTTCAAACACATCTAACGAAGCCCGTGTGGACGTCAGTGCTCGAGGATTCTGGACGCGGGGACAGTGAGCTTTCTTCTACATCAGGATTTTCGATCCCATGGCCGCATGTCACCGTAACCTAGCTCTCGATGCTGCACAGAGGAGGAACGAGAACGACAAGAGAAGGGCATATGGGGAGAGAATTCAAAACGTTGATCAAGGCAGCTTCACTCCTCTAGTGTTCACAACCTCTGGTGGGATGGGACCAAGTGCAAGATGTTTCTACGCCAGACTCGCGGAGTTGATCTCCGAACAGAAGCAGCAGCCCAGAAGTTATGTTACAGCCTGGATGAGATGTCGACTGTCTTTCTCTCTCCTTCGGTCGGCTTTGCTCTGCCTCAGGGGAACGAGAGCTTCTGCCCCAACTCCGACAACTGCTGCAGATATTGACTATGAGGCTACTGTCACTGAATGCCGCATAGATCTGCGGCTCAACTAATTTAACACAGATAGGATAGCTACTTATGTATTAGGATATTTAATATTAAGGTAATTAAATGGTGGCGAAGGTGTGGCTATTGGGGGAGGCTGGAGGCCACGTTAAAAAAAAAAAGTAGTAGTAGTAGTAGTAGTAAGCAGTTTTCCCTGCCTCTCCCTCTCTTCCTGCCCTCCATCTCCCCCTGCCTCTTCCTCTCCCCCTGCCTCTCCCTCTCCCTCTGCCCCTCCCTCTTCCCCTGCCCCTTCCTCTCCACCTGCCCCTCCCTCTCCGCCTCCCCTCCCCCTGCCAGGTTACAGGCCCTCGTATGAATAGCCACGGCAGCAGGGAGTCCATTAACACGGGGAGTGACGTGTCAGCTTCACACACATCACAGAGTCTTGAACCTGTGTCCTTCACCAAGACTGCTGTTGGTGGTATCTTGTCCCTCCCGCCGCCAGAGTTTATCAAACCAACACAACTCTCGGTTATTTGTGTCTGTTTTCTATTTGAATAGAGGATAACCCAGGCAAACATCGTAAGACGGGTTATTGCATCTTCTATCACGTCCTAAACTCCTCTTGTCTTCAGGATTTTTACACCAACTTTCAAGAAGAGTTAAAAAATTTGTTTACCTTTGGTTGGTGTTATGAACCTCCGAGTGTTCAGTACCAACAGACGTCACTGGACACTACACCTGGACCTGTCACACTCACCTGGGTCAGATCCGTCCCTTGACAAAACGTACACGACCCACTTAACAATGTCACCTCCAGCATAAATACAGGGTGTCTAAAAAATTTATTTACACACTGCCTTACAGATTTTTGTAGAAATCGTGTGAATTTTTGTATTACTTGTTGATGTGCGAGGTCCCCCAAGGGTGTTGTTGTTGTTGTTGTATTAGAAGCATTCATGTGATCTCAGCGGCAACCTTTAAAGTACTGTGTATACATATTTTGTGAGACACCCTGTTTATTATCTTCATCCCATCACAAACTTTGTCTTAATGTCTACTTGTATAAACATACTTGTAAAACATTCCATTCCATGAAGTCTGTTCGGCTGTGAGTCATGTGAACGGACGTCGTGTTTTTTTTTAGCTAAAATAAAAACACTCATTTCAATCTTCCCATGTTTTTTTCCAGATATTTACAATACCTTCTGGCGTCTTAGTGGTAATGAGCTCAAATATTCAACGTTAAGATTGATTTTTTGTTAAATTTCAAATATTCAGAATTCTCGAATGAGGGCATTTTTTGTGAAATTTCCATATAAAAAAATATCTCTATATATATTTTTGTTCGATCCTTTATTTTTTTCAGAAGCCAAGCGTCGCGTCGCTAGGGTAGTGGAGACTCCATTCCAATCTACATATAAATTACTTCCTGTGAGACGAGGCAACGCGACTGGGTGAGATGGACACATACTCAGAAACCTACTGGAGGGGGGGAGGGGGTTAATGTGGAGGTCAAGGTCAAGGGGGGAGGAGCCTGGAGGTCAGAATAGGGAATTATGGACACGAATCCAAGTCATACATTCCAAGTTGAAAGCTAAATTATGATTACAGTCGATGGTGTTAGTAATATGGGATCACCTGAAGATTATCCCCCCCCCCTTGTCTGCTCCCCTGATCCAAGTAACGCGGTAAAGTTGGAAGCCTCGGTGTTCCGGTACTCAAATATTCATCAACATTGTGAGCGAGTAACCTGGGACGGGAGCTGGGCAACATTGAACACTACAAGCGTTAGTGTAAATTACTGTTATCCTCTGAAATTTGTGTCTACCAGCGTAATTATTGTATTCAGCGGCTCACTTACAAAGATTTAGAATGTATTTTATTCATTGTTTTAATCACACAGGACTGAGAGAGGTTTCTGAATGACCTAAACACAATCGTCCCTTCCCAGACTCACAGGAGCTTCATTCTTCTCTCTATGATACACCCCAAAACACCTTAAGTTTCCTCGAGCCTTCTTTACAGTTTAATATAAAATTCAGAGTGGCTGTTACGAAAAGACGGATAGAATCACTCCACGGAAACAAAACACTTGGAACAGGTTAAGAAACGCGGAGTAAAATTTAAAAAAAAAAAAAAAGCAGAGGGGAAACTAAAGAGAAGTTCCGCATTTACCGAGGTTCTTCGTCTTCTCTGCTGCGACTATGCTGACTATGCTGATAGTTTAAAAAACATTGAGAGATTAATGTTATTGCTCTTATTTTTTCCCTGGCTTTATATAAGAAATAACGTATCTATATCCTTCTATTTTTCCGAACTTCGACAGGAAAAAATGCACAAAATATCAGTGTACATGAAATTGTGTCAGGTATCTGGACGTGAAACAATATGCTACATAACATTCATACAGTAAGAGAGATAAAAGTCCTAAGCTATCACTCTTCACAACTCAGCAGTCATGAAGCGAAAGAGCTTGAATCCCCAGCCAAAACCCACACGCCTCTTTATGTAATTTCAGAGTTATTGCCTTTCCATCACACTACAAAGCGAGTATAGCCAGTCTCTCATACCTCACGGGGGTCTCCCTTCCAGCTAGGCTGCAACACCCGCTCTCAGGGAATATAAATCTCAGCCAGAGTCGGAACCTTCTGGGAAAAAAGGGCCTATTTTTTACTTATTTTGTTGCTAAATTTCGTCGCCCCTTTTCCAGAATAACTTTAATGTGCTAATAATGGATGAATGTAAATGAAACTCGATATTGTTTTGGAATCGTTTAATATCAAGTTATCCTTCAATTGAAGGAAAACAACTTACTTTACGCGTGAAAATCACCCGGCAATCAGGTCAGATAGAAGAGTAAATTAAACAGTAAACGCTATCTAAAATTATCACTGCTGCAGGACGCACCGACCGCGGAAATTTATGGAGATAATCATAACTTTAACGGATACATTCTGTCGGGTCCAGAATCTCAAACAGTTGTGTGAGTACTGTCCTGCAGACCGTTGTTCATTTAACGTGCATCGCTGGACGACCTGTAGCGTGGACCAAAGGGTTTGAACACAAGTGTATATATAATGAAGTCAAAGAAAAACGAATATATATATATATATATATATATATATATATATATATATATATATATATACATACTAGCGGAATCGCCGCCCTCCGGGCGTCTCTTTCGCTAGGCCACGGTAGGACGCCACCCTCCGGGAGGCTCTACATTATCTCACTGTAGTACATTGAGGTAGACCACATTTTTGGTTTTGCCATTAGCAGCAAGTATGTACAGATTTTTGCCAGTTCCCACTCTGGAGCATCCAACATAGATGTAAACGCCTTGGGAATAAGGACGTTCAGGTGACGGGCAAGTCAAAGGGAATGATTGAAACCCTCCTGTTGACGCATTCATTATTTATTGATGTGGTCAAAACCTTCAGAGAACAAGGCTTTCATTAGTGTTACATGGTGATCAATCTGATACATAATTAGTTAGTCTCACACAATTTGTCTTAATTATAATTGTTTCTTGAGCATAGTGACATAACACAAAGTTCATAACTCTATTAATCTTAGCTTTGCTTCATTTTGCATTGTCTTATTACTCCATTAGGCAGAAACGAGTAGGCGTAATTAGTCAACAATATTTCAGTACCGAGGGTATGTCTTCACTTATGCTGTACTTACAAGTGCGGTCAATGCAGATCAGTATGGTGTTCCAAGAGACAATAGTACTGTGTTAATTGTCTCAGCACAAATTCTTGGACAGGATTGTGTGGTGTTTATCAGTGCGAGCAGGAGGCTGCTCCTCACAGCATCACTCGAGTGAACGGTCTCCTGAAGTCCAGGCAGCCACGCTACCCTTTTAAGCCATTCATTTAGCGGAATCAGGACCTCTTCTCCGTAAACACCGCCCACCCCCCAATCTTTGTTCGGGTAGGGCAGCAAACGCCAGCACTCACACGCCAATACTCACTCGTCAGTACTGACACCAGCGGTGATAACACTCCCGGGGTGCCAGGCGTCAACACTGCTTGGCGCATCTGGCGAGGTCTGGGGTCGCGTGGTGGGGGCATCACGAGAGGGCGATCTGTTTCATGAGCCACGTCACCCTTTCATTCAGCAGAATCAGGAACTCTTTATCCGTAAACACCTTAGCCGCCACATCTCACGAAGCAACAGGCAGTGTGGGTGGTGGGGCTGAGAGATCAATGATTGTTTGAGGTGGGCAGCGATCGTCAACAACTGACACCAGCATTTATAAACCAACGGCGATAACTATAGAACCGTCCATGAAGCAAGGAAACACCAGGTTTCGAGTTCAGCCAACCATCTTTAAGGTTTGTCCTGGGTTTTTTGTAGATGGTCCATGGCAAAGCTCACTTTAACCGGGAACTGAAGTCGCTTGAACTCAAATAGCAGGTCAGTGGTGATAGAGGTATCCTTGGTATAAAATGTCCTCTTCCAGCTTTTCCTGTCAGTACTGTAGCTTCCAGTGCATGTGGCATCATGTTCTTCACCACCAGTCTTGTGCCATTTTGAAAGTTAATTGGTTCAAGGTCTTAAGAGAAACATTATAGGGTTCCAAATCTTTGAGAGTGAGGTGGTGAGGAGGCGTTGCTTGGGCTCCAAAAATTTAGAAATTCTGCAGGAATTACTGGACTTCTTGGTCCTAGTCGATTACTGTATCAACAGATTTGGATGAGGTCTCACTGCCTGGAAGCTGTCTGGAGTAAGTCATGTTGATTTCAGCACCATTTCATTCTTTGGTGCAAGTGCGTGTTCACGCGCAGCCACTTAATGATCCTTGGTGGTGGATAATGTTTGGAGTAGACCATGTTAGTGAGCTCAGTTGAGGACTTTAACATTTACATCCATGAGAATGATTATTTGTCCTTCGATCCAACAGGGAAAGTTCCATTCCCAATCTGTAGTAGAAGGTTTGCAAACCGTCCGGCTCCTGATCTCATGTTTGTGGATAGGGTGAGTGTCTGAACCTTCTCAAAATTATGATGCCTTGAGGCACGCATTCAGTTCATCGCTGGAGTGCTTCGAGGAATGACAGGTAGGGTCTGGCAAAGTCTCCAACAATGACTTCGTGTAATGCCACCCATGAGATGGTCATTTTCTCATTAATGTCTTGCAGGTCCTGTCCATGCTTCCAAACGCTAACTTCTGAGACATAGTGCATTCATCCCAGACTATGAGTTTGCCTTTGCCGACCTTTTTTGATGTTGTACCTGGATTCTCCTTGTGAGCAAGGTTGAGAGAAACCTTGATTTAAGTTGAAGTGTGCAGTACGTCCTCATTCTAGCTGACCAATTTGCAGCAATGCCTGAGGAATACTAGCAAAACAATTTCTGATGCGGCGTACTTTTGGCCAACAGTAGGTTGATCCAGGAATGTTTTTCCTGTCACTTGACCTCCTACTCACTTGTATCTTTGCAAGTCCATTTATAGCATTTGTGATCAGGCACACCAGGTGAGGCTCCATTTTCTTCAAGAAAATTCACCCAGAACTTCAACTAGGTAGTCTGTCTCTCTGAGCAACTCTGTTTGCAAGTATTTGGTTCTTCTCCCCTCGGTTTGGGGAAGAATCCCAAAAATCATTCAGGTTTTTTCCCGCATATCATCACTTTTAATGTACCAGTATGATCAGAGGCCTGGCGAACATATCATCCATAGACCCAATCTCTTGACCGGGATGTTCTTGCTTGATGACAGATCCTCTGAAAGACTTTCTTCAAATTGGTTTATCCAGAAGCTGGCTTTGGGTTGGAAAGTGCATGTAGCAATAATGATGTGACAGGTTTCCTCATTCTCTGCATTGGCGATTGAGTAGCTGCTGCCTCTTCTAATGTGTCATTCAAGTGACCATCTCATCTTCCAGAGGCCAAGAGAAAGATTGCCTTCCTGAATCGGTTCTGCAGACTTGTCCATTCACTGTTTTGAGTGCTGCATATGATGGTGAGCCACGGATGTGGTGCAAAAGTAGTCTAAGCAATAGCATTCAAAGAAGTAGTTACGGTGAACCATGTGGGACCGTCCCCAAAGCATTGCCTGACTTTATCCCTGGATATCCTTCAACATCGGATCATGGAAGCTCTACTCTGGAACTTTTCAAATTGAAGCCTGCCATATGTAGAACTTGGGTACGTCAAACATACAGAGTGTTATTAAACTCATCTTCCTAAGCTTGAATAATGCAGTGAGGTCGTATTAAGCAGGATTTGCCATTTGATTTTGGAGGGACTCTACTGTAGAGTATACTCTGCATCCATTTCCAGGTGAACAGCCAGACAGACAACTGTTGGACATCGTTCGTGTATGGGAAAAATTAAAAATTCTCCATAGGGCTTCATTGCCATAATAATACCACATATTTACGCATCCATCATCACTACATGCTACCCATCATCACTACATATAACACCACCCATCATCACTACATATAACATCATCCATCATCACTACATATGACAC
Organism: Homarus americanus; assembly: GCF_018991925.1. Taxonomy (NCBI): domain Eukaryota; kingdom Metazoa; phylum Arthropoda; class Malacostraca; order Decapoda; family Nephropidae; genus Homarus; species Homarus americanus. The sequence continues at coordinate 36,053 of NW_024745941.1, forward strand.
CATCCATAATCACCATATAATACCATCCATCATCACTACATATAATACCACCCACCATCACTACATATAACATCATCCATCATCTACATATAACATTATCCATCATATTACATATAACACCATCCATCATCACCACTACATTTTACACCATTGCATCTACAGATCGGTAAAACGCTTTTTCAAAATTCTCGTGCGGACACACAAACAAACAAGCGCAAGACATACTTCTTTGTTTTATATATATATATATATATATATATATATATATAATATATATATATTTACTCAATACACATTACATACAGTATATGCGGTATATATACACATACATTTATAAAATTGTTTTACATTTGCTTACTAATAATCTGCAGTTGAAAACTTTTTGATGGTGCAGCCGTTGTAATAACCTTTTTATCATATCTATATATTCGTACTCGCCTTCCACTGTCCACGATATGTCCCTGTAGTCTGTAGAAACGATGTTTCGCTTTTAGTATTCGTGATGCTAATAAATAATAATGGTTCATATTAATGCCACAGTAGAAGAGAACAGGTTTTTGTAAAAAAGCTTTCACCGTACAAATAAGTTATGACCAATTTTTGTTTTACTCCAGTCTTAGCAGCGCAACCCCCGTGTTCGAACGTCCTCCCACTTACGAAAACCTCCTTTGGCTTTTATCCTGGGAGGTACTGTCAATGGTGGCGAAGGTGTGGCTATTGGGGGAGGCTGGAGGCCACGTTTAAAGAAAAAAAAAAAAAAAAAAAAATGAAAAAGTGGTAGTATTAGTAGTAGTAGTAGTACCCTTCCTCGCCCCCCTAGCTCTTCAAATACTGGCAATAATACCACATCTATTTTGTCAGAGGACACACACAAAGGCTAAGCACAAAGAAAATGTGGCAGCAATGAAGAGAAGGTTGACAATGTGGCAGACTGGGGCCCTAGATGATCTCCTATGTGAAGCAAGAACACTGCAGGAGAGACTAAAATCTACGGGTGACGGAAAGCAAAACACCGATGACGTGGCAAGACAATTTGGAAACAAAATGCGTGTGGGAAAAGTGTCTCTCGCGGTAAGATCTCTCACACATGAATCCTCCGGTGGAGTGATGCCAATAAACAGAGCGACATTAAAACTATTGAAAGAGAAACATCCCCCTGCAAGCGAAGATGAAGGCATCAGGCTCCAGGGTGCTTATATCCCACCAAACGCTGTCCTGTTCGAGAAAATAACAGGAGAGATGGTGTGGAAAAAGGCACTGAAGACTCGAGGCGGAGCCGGCCCTTCAGGTCTGGATGCAAACGGTTGGAGAGTCATCCTCAGCACAAACAAGTTTGGCCCTGTAGCAAGCGATCTCTGCACTGCCATTGCCACCCTTGCAAGAAAGCTTGCATCCTCTTGCTGCCATCACCTCCAGGCTCTGACGGCCTGCCGCCTTATTCCTCTGGAAAAGAAACCAGGATGTAGACCTATAGGGGTGGGGGAAGTGCTGAGGCGGATCATCGGAAAGTGTATAATGGAGGTGGTAAAGGATGATGTCAGGGCAGCAGCAGGGAACCTACAAGTGTGTGCTGGCCACCAGGCTGGTGGGGAGGCGGCCATTCACGCCATGAGATTGATATTTGAGCAGCGTGATTGTGAGGCCGTTCTCCTGGTGGATGCTTCAAACGCATTCAACATACTTAACCGCAAGGCGGCACTGCACAACATCAAGATCAAGTGTCCTAGCTTTGCGATGTATGTTGAAAATTCGTATAGGAATCCTTCAGACCTCTACGTAGTAAACAACAAGGCTCTACGAGGTGATACCATCCTACAGTCGACCGAGGGAACAACACAGGGAGACCCCGTTGCAATGGCAATGTATGCAATAGGCCTATCAGTGCTCCAACAAGAAATAAAGTATGAAACAACTGGGGTCAAACAAGTGGCATATGCTGATGACCTCACAGGAGCAGGAAAAGTGGAGGACATCAAAAAGTGGTGGGACCTGGTAACATCGCGAGGTCCACAAATAGGGTACCACCCAAACGCCAGCAAATCCTTCCTCATCGTGAAGCCAGATCATTATGATCGGGCTGTGGAGGTTTTCGGCGAAAGTGAGGTCAAAATAACTAAGGACGGCCAAAGACATCTAGGCGCAGTAATTGGCACTACGGACTTCAAGACCCAGTACGTAGGGGGAAAGGTGAACGAGTGGGTTAGCGAAATCCATGCTCTATCGGAGATTGCTAACACAGAGCCACATGCGGCCTTTGCAGCATTCACACATGGAGTCAAGCATCGTTGGAACTACCTGATGCGTACCATCCCTGAGATCCGACCCCTCCTCCACCCTTTGGAAGAAGCAATCAGTGTCAAGTTCATTCCCAAACTAGTGAAACACCACGACTTAACCCCAGTAGAAAGAACACTTCTTGCACTTCCACCAAGACTGGGAGGGATGGGACTAACTAATCCAGAGGAGATTGCTGACTCTGAACATCAAAATTCACTTAAGCTCACGGCAGCCCTCACTGACCACATAATAGCCCAGAATGCAACAGGGGAAGTGGACACCAGCGAAGTTAATAAGATCCGTAGATCCATTACAACAGATCGGCAGCACTGCCAAAATGACATGTTGCAGCAATTATTGCTGCAGGTTCCAGAAAATCTGACAAAAAAAGTAGCTATAGCGCAGGAGGTGGGCGCCTCGAACTGGTTAACTACGTTACCGATAAGGGCAAATGGTTTCAGCCTTAACAAACAAGAATTTACAGATGCCATTGCTCTAAGGTACGGTTGGCCAGTAGATGGTTTGCCCTCCCAATGCGTGTGTGGCTATTCCTATGATGGCGATCACGCCATGGTTTGCAAGAAGGGGGGCTTCATATGCATGAGGCATGACGAGGTAAGGGATCTCACAGCAAATATGTTGAAGGAAACCTGCCGGGACGTCATGGTAGAACCGACCCTCCTTCCACTGGATGGCGAGATCCTCCAACACAGGACTTCAAACACATCTAACGAAGCCCGTGTGGACGTCAGTGCTCGAGGATTCTGGACGCGGGGACAGCGAGCCTTCTTCGACATCAGGATTTTTGATCCCATGGCCGTTTGTCACCGTAACCTAGCTCTCGATGCTGCACATAGGAGGAACGAGAACGACAAGAGAAGGGCATATGGGGAGAGAATTCAAAATGTCGATCAAGGCAGCTTCACTCCGCTAGTGTTCACAACCTCTGGTGGGATGGGCCCAAGCGCAAGATGTTTCTACGCCAGACTCGCGGAGCTGATCTCCGAACAGAAGCAGCAGCCCAGAAGTTATGTCACAGCCTGGATGAGATGTCGACTGTCCTTCTCTCTCCTTCGGTCGGCTTTGCTCTGCCTCAGGGGAACGAGAGCTTCTGCCCCTACTCCGTCAACTGCTGCAGATATCGACTATGAGGCTACAGTCACCGAATGCCGCATCGATCTGCGGCTCAACTAATTTAACACAGATAGGATAGTTGCTTATGTATTAGGATAGTTAATATTAAGGTAAATAAATGGTGGCGAAGGTGTGGCTATTGGGGGAGGCTGGAGGCCACGTTTAAAAAAAAAAAGTAGTAGTAGTAGTAGTAGTAGTAGTAGTAGTTGAGCAACTTCCTATTACAGAAACAGGCCTTGTGAACAACGCTCATACATAACACTGCCAGCTGAGACGCCTAAAACAGTAGAAAAGTCTCACTTGGTTCTGTAGAAACTTGTAATTCAAGTTAAGTGTACAGGTTTTGTGCGTGGACCGGCGGACTGACTGAGGGCTTTTCTGCTGTATATCCCAGCTCCGGGCGGTGGCGGGGGGTAAAAAATGAGACTCAGAACTCACTCTTGTCTATGTGGTGGGGGGACAGACATGATATGAGAACTTTTATCTTGTTATATTACAATTCTGTTTCTAGCTGCTTCAGTAAGCACTATGATTACTAATCTTGACTTACTCACCCACTCACAATAAATTATTACCCTTGTCTTCCATCTATCGTCATTTATATTTAGTTAACGGCAGCAGTGGAAGTTCTTACGCTACGTTGTGTATGGTGTAGCGGGATCTCATTTGCATATACTTCAGGACAACAACGATGAAAGTAAACACATAGGTGATGCATCAATCGCTTCCTGCTTTGTATCGTGACCACCTGATCAATAACACACCTGGATGTGATCAATACTCGTTAATGTAGACCTTCATTATGTTTGTTTTTCATCCTTGGGCTGTAGGTCTTAATCTGTGCTGGTAACACTGCTGGCGACTTAAGGTTATTGTATTATGTTTAAGCCTTTGAATACGATAACTTTAACCGCTGATCATAGTATCATTGTACACAAAGGAATTGGTCATCGTGTTGAAAGGGTTTAGATAACGTGTTCAAGATGTTATGTCACTGTACTCAAGTGGTTTAAGTCATCGTCGTCATGCTACTAATTGGGTTAAATAATTGACCTTCGAGGGTTAAGTCAACTTGTAATGCAGGTGTTGTTAATATCGTCTAGTAAACATCCTGCCTGGCTCCTCAAGTGCCTTCATCGACCATTACTCTCAGCGCCTTGTTATTAGCGAGTGTCAGGGTCTAATGCCAACACGGTCGTCGCGTCAAGTAACATCATTAATGCCAGTGATAAAATAATCTAACTGTTGCTGCAGAGTAATCCGGTATGTAATGAATTACAACACAGGAAATGACTTGAACTTCTCTGATAATTTATGGTGCATAAATAACGTCAGCCTCAAGAGCGTTGTGTAACACGGAGAATGGAGTCGCCAATCACAGGATGTGCACAGAGAAAGGGGTAGCCAATCACAGGTCACGATATGCACAGAGGATGGTGTTACCAATCACAAGTCAAGATGTACATAGAGTACTGAACAGTCAATCAGAGGCCAGGATGCACACATAAAACTGAATAACCAATCAGAGGTCTCGATGTATTCACAGAACTAAGTAGCCAATGAGAGATCAGGAAATACACAGAAGATAAAATAGCTACTCTAAGGTGAGGCAGTTACCCAATCAGCCACCAGGACACACACGGTGGTAGGCCAAGACACTCTCGGTGAGGGCGGTGGATGTGACCCGTCAGTTGGTGCTGTGGGTCACCCTCAGGCGGACACCAGAGACCAATGTGATTTGATTTTGATTTTGCCGCTTACAGCGGCTACTTTATTGTGCACCCCACACTCATCCTGTGAGCGGTAGCGCAAAAGGATTACAGAGTAGAGTTTACAACGGGTCATAATAATTAACCCCCGTTGTCAGGATATTATGGCACTGAATGTTACACAGTATTACCATTACATTTTTGTTTAGTTCTATACATAAAGGGTAACTTATTCACAAATGCGTGAGTACAGGCGTGTGAGGCAGTATGTCTGGCCTCACACTTTGTTATTCACATTTACGTGAGAGGTATTCAAGCACATTGTGTATTTGGTTCTGTACATGAGAACTGATTTAGTTACTAAGTGCAAAAAAGTGGATACAATCTTAATATGTCGGCTGTCTTGCCATTAGAGATGATGTGTTGTGCCATTTCACACACAGTGTGCTTGGACCTGTCCCTAAAAGGTTCTATCTTCACACAGTCGAGGACGTAGTGTTCAAGTGTGTGGCCATATGTCTGGCCACACACTTAACATGTTTACATCTGCTTGAGGAACATACTGCCAGAGGTACTTATATCCTAACCTTAATCTAGCGGTTACAACATCTTGTAATCCAGTGATCTTGTTTCTTGCTCCATATACATGTTTCACTTGATACCAGTGTGAGGCGGTAGACTAGGGTGACGTATATGGCTGTCTTAGGGTGATAAGCCACTGGGTCGACTTGTACTAAACATGTTACTTGTGATAACCTGAACAAGTATTATCTTAACCTGACCTATGTACGCCTAACTTAAACTAACTTGACCTAAGTAAGATTAACCTAACCTAACCTTCGTAAATATAACCAAACCTGACCTGAGTAAACTTAACGTAACTTGACTACTTAACCAAACCTAACCTAACCTAACCTAACCTAACCAAACCTAACCTAACCTAACCAAACTCAACGAAATAAAACCTGCCAATATCTCTGTACCTCAGGTCACCAGTGGAGGGTTGCAACACAGACTCCTCACTGTTTTTATCTCCCTCATACAACATTAATTAATTACTAACAACTCTTTAAAGCGATTGGTGGGGGTGTTTACAGGTGAAGGCGCATTACGTCACACCCTTTCCCTTCCCCTGGGCGACTTGCTGATGAAATTTGACTTGGTAATAAACGGGACTTGATGTTATTATTATTATTGTTATTTGCTATTGTTATAACGTTTTTGTAATTATTGAACAAAGAAGATTATTTTTTATGTATATTTTGTTACTTTACTTAACTGGGTAGTGATTTTAATTAGGGATTTTCTCACTAAATTTTGTTTATTTACGATTAGGTTAGTTTGTTTATTTTATTTGTTGTATTTTGGTGTTGTAGACTGTAGCGATTTTTAGGTGATTTTAATGCACTGTGATATAGTGATCTGATGTATTATGGTGCTGTAGTGATCATCCAGGTCAGTGTGTAGGTGTATTGTAACACATACACACACACACACACACACACACACACACACACATCTCATCTTTGGGTTAAACAATTAGTAGTAAATCACAGTCGCAAGAAACGAGTGACTTAAGCTCTGACAGAGGCTCACTAAGTCATGCCATCAGTGCGTGGGTAAATATGCACTGAGAGGTGACTGGATGGTTGTGTACCTGAGGTGTGTGGCCTGAGGGGTTGACCAGGATGTTGGGCGAATACCACAACCCGCCACTTGAGCTTTACTTGGAAATCTATTCGCGTATTTACACACACACACACACACACACACACACACACACACACACACACACACAGACACACACACACACACACACACACACAGACACACACACACACACACACACACACAGACACACACACACACACACACACAGACACACACACACACACACACACACACACACACACACACACACACACACACACACACAGACACACACACACACACAGACACACACACACAGACACACAGACACACACACACACACACACACACACACACACACACACACACACACACACACACACACACAGACACACACACACAACTCAAAATCACTAACACACACATTCGTCACCGTGTTGAAAGTGAGCTGAATACGTTATAGCAGAGACGATAAAGAACTATTCCCTATTGTGTGTGTAAGTGATTCTCGGTATAAAACATTTACCTTAATCGTAATTTGTTTGCTGCGTTACTTAGTCCAACGCTCGTCTTTGTTGATCCATCTGAAAGTGTTATAAGGTTTTGCCCGCCTGAGGGAGATTTTTTTCCTTTAGGTGCGGCTTAACCAACTAGTGATCAATTTATGGTAAAAAATTCAGCGTTAACTATTCCACAAGACCTTAACGTTAACCTTAAAAATGAATGGTCTCTGTCCGGGTTGTCTTACGTCAGGCTAAAGAAATTTCCTGCCCCCACACCGACCAGGCGGTGAGGTAAACCTTCAAGAATACCCGATGAAGGAACGACTCGACCTCCAACCTCACCTTTGTTCCTTACGGGTTGTGAGAGCAGCCATCGTGACTGCACTGAAACATCCAGCCTGGGTCAAGGCTTTGTGTGTCAATACACTTTGCAGGACAAACTGAAGGTGTTGCAAGTGGGTGGGGGGGCAATGGTGCGAGGAGGGGGGTGGAGGACGCGAGTCAATACCGGCTAATAACATTACGTCAGGTCCAAGAAATTCCTGCGTCCACCCAGGAGCGGCGCGGCATGATAGGCCAGGGAATGTTCTCACCCTAAGGTCGTCCCCACAACCTCTTGTCCTCCACAGTTGAAGTATTTTGCTTAATTTAAACCCTCACACAAAGTCAACCTCAGATCAAGTCTCCACTTTATGCAAAGGCTTTTCTGCCTGAGGACCAGTTATGCTTAGCCTCTTCCGAGGGCTGGAGAGGGGTGAGGATGCGGGAGGAGGATGGGAGGTGAGGTGAGGGCCGGGGAGGTGAAGGTACGAGATACATGGCTCAACATTTTTCTTAACACCACAACCTTTCCTCCCCGCACCCCACCTGCCTCCCTGCGGTCCTTCCGCCTCCCCTCTTATGTTGAGGGAACTCAGATTGTTGCACGAACGGAGGCAGAACATGATGGGTGAGTTCACGGTGGTCGCTCGTCTAACAGGTCTTGTGGGTGACACTCTTGAGTATTACGTATTGACTGATGTCTTGTATAGAAGGGCACACTATTGTCGAGTTATTCCAGACGTAAATATAACGTGTGTGTGTGTGTAAAAACATTTACGTAGACTTGGTTGTTAACGACTACATATATTGGGTTTATCTTCAGTGTGTGTACAAACCTTGAAGCAGTATTTAAGAAATAATTAGACGGCACTCGGCCAAGTGCATCATGAAGTCACCAGTCAAGCAGGTAACGAAGGTTTTACGCCCAGTCATGCAGCAAGTTGACTGGCAAACCTTCAGGTGAATATTGTGTGACACGAACAATCTAGTTGTGGGTATTGGTCCTCGATAACCTAACCTAACCTAACCTAACATGACCCACTGACTTTGATTTTACGACACCATTTCGTAAAGTGAGTTTGTTGACATCATTGCATTGTGGAGTTGGAGGACAAACAGACGTAACTAACTTTCCTAACTTGAGGCGTGGGGTCGGTGACGAGCAGACTTGGTGTTGCGCGGCGGTCAGTGACGCCTGACCTGCGTAGTTCCCAGTGGTGGACTAACACGCACAGAGCCTCACCTCCCTTATATGGAATCATTGATCAGTATGCAACAACCATCATGTCCACAATTATACTCTGAACTTAGCTGACTACACCACGAGGTTGAGTTGACGGTATTATAAAAGTATAATTTCAGGGCATTGTTACAAGAAAAGTGGTGGTAGTAGTGGTGGTTGTGGTGGTGGTAGTGGTAGTGGTAGTAGTGGTGGTGGTGGTATTGGTGGTGGTGGTATTGGTGGTGGTGGCTGTGGTGGTTGGCTGTGGTGGTGGTAGTGGTGGCTGTGGTGAAGGTAGTGGTGGTAGTAGTGGTGGTGGTGGCTGTGGTGGTTGTAGTGGGTGGTGGTGGGAAGGTGTCCTGAAGGTGAGCACTGATCAGGTTATCCTCAAGTTCTGGAACATTGTAAGGTGACGCGACCTTGAACCAACAAGACGCCGGTGTTCCTCTGGCCGGGACATGAGGGTGATGACCAGCTGCCTGACATTTATTCACTGTCTTAAAACTTTCCCTAATTAATGTAAGTGTGTGTGTGTGTGTGTGTGTGTGTGTGTGTGTGTGTGTGTGTGTGTGTGTGTGTGTGTGCGCTAGACATATTCTTCGTCAGTAAGAAAGAATGAATTTAGATTAATATTATGAGTTTGTTTTACGCATTGACTATTTTACTATTATAAGCATTACCTTATTTTGGGGACTCAGATCTTAGCTTAAAACCCGCCTGGAGTAACATAAATAAAAGATAATGATGGATATAGATAAAGAAGAACAGTATGACAGGCAGTATACAGGATGTGGTGTTGTATGGTGTTACAGTGATGGGTGAGAGAGAGGTCAGGTAGCCCAGGTGTCCTCCATGGTGACCTTAGCCGCTGTGGAATGTATCGAGTGTCTTGAGTGAGCGACAAACACACTTGTAGACCAGTTCCCATCACGACCCTCGCCTTAGCTGAGTGTTGATTATACTCACTCATTCGTCAGGGTAAACCTTTTGATAATTATAATGCGTGGTTTAGCATGTATAGATACAACGCAGGTATACAGTGTACATAGACCGTACTGGTATACATACAGTGGTAAACAGGAAGGCAATTAAACCAGAATAGCCGACCTAACCATCAGATGCTTATGGCCGGTGTAGAGTCCTTATTAGGTGGTATTGTGTGGTATTGTGTGGTATTGTCGTGAAAGGTCTGGTCCTCTCGTTATAACGTGTTGTGGGGCTGACTGACTACTAACTGGTTAAATAAATGAATGACTGACTGAATGAATGACTGACTGAATGAATAACTAACTGACTGATTGACTAACTGACTGACTAATTGACTGGAGTTCTTGCTAATCGTTATGGTGATCAGTGGGACTTGGTAAAGGTGAATTAAAAGGTGAGCACTAATGAGTCATGGCGGTGATAAAATTACTTCATTAAAGGTGATAAAATTTTCCACTTGTTCCATAATGGTGAATGAGCTTTAACAAGACTCATAGTTAAGATGATGAGTAATACGTATTCATTATGAGTTTATTTAATGCATTACTGATTATAATTATACACTAAGAGCTTAACTTGGCTATATGAGGAACCTGTGTGTTTTGTGATACACAGCTCAGCAGCGACACTCTCTGGTAAATGCTAACAGCCACTGACGTCTCTCTGTGTTGACCTAACTGGTTTTATCATCGTGTTCTTGCTATAAATGGTCCTCTGTTATTATGTACTGGTTTAATGACACTCTTACCTGGGTATGAGTTGAGTTTATTGATAAGTCAGAGTAGTATGAGAGAGAGAAAGAGAGAGAGAGAGACAGAGAGACAGAAAAGACCTACAAACTTGAAATCCCAGTACAGTAATATCATTCAAAAAATTCACTCCCAATTAAGAAAAGTGTGGTGGTGGTGGTGGTGGTGGTGGTGTGTGTGTGTGTGTGTGTGTGTGTGTGTGTGTGTGTGTGACAGAGGTCCTGAATTTACTGCGTGTCTCGTGGTGAGTAGGTCCTAAAGAGGTTGCATGGTCTCGGCTTTCTCGCTCCAGGAAAGATGTAGCATTTGTAGCAAGTTAATTCTCCTCCATCCTTGTTCTTCCTCCCCCTTCCATTCTTCCTTCTCCTTCTCTTCCTATCATTGTTCTTCCTTTATCCCAAGTTCGTCCATTAACCACTCCATTGGATAGGTTCCGTGTGTCAATTCCTCTCATTGCCTACTGTATAATCTTTCGTCCATAAATTTGTTTTATAATTCGATTTTGTTTCATTGATTTGTATATGTCTGTTTGTCTGTTTGTCTGTTTATTACTTTACTATTATTATTATTATTATATTATTATTATTGCTTATTAATTTTAGTACGGTAGAACAGTGTTAAGGAATGAAAGCAAGAGAAGAAACAGAAAGGAGGAGGAAAATTATGAATGAAGGAGTAAAGAAAAATAATTGTGATGTACGGAGGAATAGGAGTAGCAGTGAGGAGAGACAGGTTAATTGATATGAAGATGGATAAAGGAAGGAGATGAATATAAAGAGATGATTAAGAAAGGACGATGAGAGAGAGAGAAAGACTGAATGAAGAGTAGTAGGTGAAGGATTTGGATATGGGGGAGGAGGAGGAGGAGTTGGGTGGCGGGCGTGGGGGTACAGAGGCATTCACTCCTGCCCGGCTAACCTCTGTTGCCCCCGGCCCTGGCCACCCTCCCACCCCCCCATGCTCTCTCTCTCACCCTGAATGGTATCACAAGACAGCTAAGAGACAAAAGAAAGTCAGCGTTGGTGAGTCAGTTATTGTTGGTGAGTCAGTTATTGTTGTTGAGTCAGTGATTGTTGTTGAGCAGTTATTGTTGGTGAGTCAGTTATTGTTGGTGAGTCAGTATTGTTGGTGAGCAGTTATTGTTGGTGAGTCAGTTATTGTTGATGAGCTCCATTGTTGGTGAGTCAGCTATTGTTGGTGAGTCAGTTATTGTTGATGAGTCAGTTATTGTTGGAGAGTCAGCTATTGTTGAGTCAGTTATTGCTGGCGAGTCAGTTATTGTTGGTGAGTCAGTTATTGTTGATGAGTCAGTTACTGTTGATGATCAGTTATTGTTGATAAGTCAGTTATTGTTGGCGAGTCAGGTATTGTTGAGTCAGTTATTGTTGGTGAGTCAGCTATTGTTGATGAGTCAGTTATTGTTGATGAGTCAGTTATTGTTGATAAGTCAGTTATTGTTGATGAGTCAGTTATTGCTGGCGAGTCAGCTATTGTTGGCGAGTCAGTTATTGTTGGGTGAGTCAGCTATTGAGTCAGTTGTTGATGAGCAGTTATTCTTGATGAGTCAGTTATTGTTGGTGAGTCAGGTATTGGTGAGTCAGTTATTGTTGGTGAGTCAGTTATTCTTGATGAGTCAATTATTGTTGGTGAGTCAGGTATTTGAGTCAGTGAGTCAGTTTGATTGAGTCTGACTAGAGTAACCCCACCCCTCCTTCCCTGATTACAATTTTTAAAACCAATTAAAATCTCATTATCGGGGAGAAGTTTATCCTTGGTAACACACCTCTGAGACAATGTACTGTGATCTGCATAAACAATGGAAAACTTTAACATTTGAAAGTGGTTTTGGTCATTTGAGAATTACAGTAATTTATTTATTTTTTGTAGTAGTTTGATTCGATTTAAGTTTAATACGCACGTGTGTGTGTGTTCTGAGTGGTGACTAACACGGCCACTAGGTTTTGTTTAACGAAGAACTATTGCTGTTGTTATTGTTTGTGAAAGAGTGTTGCGTATTTGGGGAACTTTTGTAGTGAGATAGATATCGTCTTTTTGTAATGTGATAGTTATTCTTTTGTAACGAGATATATCGTTTTTGTAGTGAGATAGATAATTTTTTTGTAATGTGATAGTTATTCTTTTGTAGTGAGATATATCGTCTTTTTGTAGTGAGATAGTTATTCTTTTAGTGAGAGATATCGTCTTTTGTAGTGAGAGATATCGTCTTTTGTAATGTGATAGTTATTCTTTTGTAGTGAGAGAGAGATGTCGTCTTTTGTAGTGAGAGATATCGTCTTTGTAGTGAGAAATATCGTCTTTTGTAGTGAGAGAGATATCGTCTTTTGTAGTGAGAGAGATACGTCTTTTGTAGTGAGATATCGTCTTTTGTAGTGAGAGATATCGTCTTTTTGTAGTGAGAGAGATATCGTCTTTTGTGTGAGAGATATCGTCTTTTGTAGTGAGAGATATCGTCTTTTTTGTAGGAGAGATATCGTCTTTTTGTAGTGAGAGAAATATCGTCTTTTGTAGTGAGAGATATCGTCTTTTGTAGTGAGAGAAATATCGTCTTTTGTAGTGAGAGAGATATCGTCTTTTGTAGTGAGAGAGATATCGTCTTTTGTAGTGAGAGATATCGTCTTTTGTAGTGAGAGAGATATCGTCTTTGTAGTGAGAGAGATATCGTCTTTTGTAGTGAGAGATATCGTCTTTTGTAGAGAGATATCGTCTTTTTAGTAGTGAGAGAGATATCGTCTTTTTGTAGTGAGAGAGATATCGTCTTTTGTAGTGTATGTAGTGAGATGGATTTTTGATTTATGACTAGGATAGATAGTACGAGAGACGAACGAAAATAAAGTGACGATTTAATTCCTTTATTTCGTAACTCTGGAAGACACAAGATAAGTTTTCGTTCAATACTGTATCCGTTTCTGTACAGTAGTGGGGTTTTATTTTTGCTGTAGATGTCGGCTGCCGGAGGAACTGAATTATTACTGTGTCGTGTGATTGACGGATGGTGTGTGTGTGTGTGGCAAGAGGTCAAGGTAGGTGGTGAGGAGATTACTGTTATAACTCGTGTGTATATCAAATGCTCAAACAGCCTTACGTGTCACTCTAGTAATGATGAGAAACTTTTGGTGCCTAAAGAAGAAAAAAAAATCTAACGGTTTCTCAATTGAGTATCAGAAAGTTTACACAAGACATTTCAAACAAGACCTAACAAAGCTACAGTAAATGATGTGGTGTTGTAACGTGCCTCTAGCTTGACAAACACGCCTCGGGTTTATTACTCTGACGAATGAACGAGGTATTGACCGTGGCTCTGTAAAATCACGATTAATGGGACTGAAATTTGGGTATCTACAACTAATTTGGGATTTACCTGTGTGTGTTTGTAGCGTAGTTCAGGCAGACTGAAACAACTATGTGCATGTTTAACGCGGAAGTGAGTTCTTTGGGGCCAGGTAATGCTTTACAACTAGCTCTCACTTTTTTTTCGTAAACTAATTAGTATGTCATAACTGCTGAGTAAATCAAGTGAAAGTTATACATAATTTTGTTTCGTTTATGTTTTTGTTTTGGTCAGTTCATTATTTCAGTGTTAACCTTTATAACAAATAAGTTACACAGGAATCAAAAAGTAACTGGCCCTAGTGTGGTGTCTCTATACAGTGGGGTGAAGAATCTGGTGTTTACAGTCTTCACCTCCACCTTCACACCTTCCTTGACATGATAACAAGCTTGATACCTGTTAATGAAGAAGAGATTACAGGTGAGTGACTTACCTGATGTGGCGAGTGTGAGGGCGCCAAGAGGGCTAGGCCGAGTACCGTTCTCTGCCCAGTGTCATGGTCACCTAACTCCACGCACTCATCAACACACTCCTCCACGCACTCACCGATACACTCTACCCTTCACGCACTCACTGACACACACACATATACTCCTTTCCTCCACGATAATGTTCTCTCTCTCTCTCTCTTCCCTCTTTAGTCTCTCACTTTTGCACCATTATTTGTCTCATTGAGGAAACATTTGTCTCACTGGATAATAACTTGGTCTATATCCCACTGGTGGCTCTTGGTGTTGTTGGTTTCGGTGCGAGAATGAACGAGTGGCGCAGTGCGAGTGTGGACGTCCTCTACAGTGAGTGATAGTACAGGTAAGAGGTCGCCGGCCGTCCTGCGTCCACAAGACCCGGGAACAACTGAAGCCCCAGCCCAGAGGACACCGACACGCCGCCCACCGCTGCCTGGGACGAGTAGCGGGCGAGGGTGGTGGTGGTGGTGGTGGTGGTGGTGGTGGTGATTTTGCTGTTTGTAGTGGTGATGGTGGTGACGATGGCAGTAATGGTGACGATGACAGTAGGTGACGATGACAGTTATGGTGACGATGACAGGATGGTGACGATGACAGTGATGGTACGATGACCAGTATGGTGCGATGACAGTTATGGTGACGATGACAGTGATGGTGACGATGACAGTGATGGTGACATGACATCTTATGTGATGGTGACATACAGTAGTGACGATACAGATGGTGACGATGACAGTATGGTGACGATGACAGTGATGGTGACGATGACAAACAGACAGTTATGGTGACGTGACGTGATGGTGACGATGACTGTGATGGTGACGATGACAGTTATGGTGACGTTGACAGTGATGGTGGCGATGACAGTTATGGTGACGATGACAGTGATGGTGACGATGACAGTGATGGTGACGATGACAGTGATGGTGACGATGACTGGTGATGGTGACGATGACAGTTATGGTGACGTTGACAGTGATGGTGACGATGACTAGTGATGGTGACGATAACAGTTATGGTGACGATGACAGTGATGGTGACGATGGCAGTGATGGTGACGATGTCGGTGATGGTGACGATGACAGTGATGGTGACGATGACGGTGATGGTGACGATGACGGTGATGGTGACGATGACGGTGATGGTGACGATGACAGTGATGGTGACGATAACAGTGATGGTGACGATGAATGGTGATGGTGACAATGACGGTGATGGTGGCGATGACAGTGATGGTGACGATGACAATGATGGTGACGATGGCAATGATGGTGACGATGACAGTGATGGTGACGATAACAGTTATGGTGACGATGACAGTGATGGTGACGATGAATAGTGATGGTGACAATGACAGTGATGGTGGCGACAGTGATGGTGACGATGACAATGATGGTGACGATGGAAGTGACGATGACAGTGATGGTGACGATGACAGTGATGGTGACGATAAAGTTATGGTGACGATGACGGTGATGGTGACGATGGCAGTGATGGTGACGATGGCAGTGATGGTGACGATGACAGTGATGGTGACGATGACAGTGATGGTGACAACAGTGATGGTGACGATGAATAGTGATGGTGACAATGACAGTGATGGTGGCGATGACGGTGATGGTGACGATGACAATGATGGTGACGATGACAGTGACGATGACGGTGATGGTGACGATGACGGTGATGGTGACGATGACAGTTATGGGACGGTGACTAGTTATGGTGACGATGACAATGATGGTGACGATGACGGTGATGGTGACGATGACAATGATGGTGACAATGACGGTGATGGTGGCGATGACGGTGATGGTGACGATGACAATGATGGTGACGATGACTAGTAATGGTGACGATGACTAGTGATGGTGACAGTGATGGTAACGATGACAGTGATGGTGACGATGACTAGTGATGGTGACGATGACTGATGGTGACGATGACGGTGATGAAGGGAAGGAGTAGCCTGTTTAGAAATATAATCCACCATATCTCTATCCGATCTACTCTAAAAAAAAAAGTGAAATATGATAGAAGAAAATTTTAACACGCAGACAAATATCTTATCATTTTTCGAGGCTGACGAATATGTGTAGTAGATTACTTCACAAGAGAGTCACATTAAGGAGGTGGATTCACGCTCTAATCTTGCAGACGGTGGAATAAGGAGAAAGATCGTATTCAAGATTCTCTTACCCGTATATGGTCGGGTACATGGTGACAGTGGGTCGTTTAGTAGGTTGGTTTACGTCACAGGATCAAAGGAGAGAGGAAGTAAGCTCTGGGTCTTCAAGTGTAATAGTGTGGTGGTCCTTCAAGATGTGTAGGGGAGGAAGTTTACAGCCAAGGGTAACAGTTATGTGTGAGGTGAGAGTGTTGAGGAGGGCGCCAGGAGGTATGATCGAGTGTGAGTGTCTGTCAGTAAATGTTGTGAAGGAAGTTTGTATTATAATGCACCACGTGAGGGATGGTTTAGGATGCAGGAAATATTCACACTAGCTGCAGGAAATTGATGGCCTCAAGATAGGATGTGTGTGTGTGTGTGTGTGTGTGTGTGTGTGTGTGTGTGTGTGTGTGTGTGTGTGTGTGTGTGTGTGTTGAAGAGTGTAAACGATGGTTGTGTCACGGGGCTGTTACTGTCATATTTGTTTTAGAACCAATTTTTCCTTTGGCTTATTAGCTATATTTAACTTGAATATATAAAATAAATTCGACAGTCAGTCACTCACAATCTCGTTTATGAGGTGACTTGGATAAAACAATTAGGGTAAACATCGAGGAATTTTCAACTCCTGATGAACCTTGACATTGATAGTACAGTACAGTGCATGTTTGTCGGGGGAGTTTTTGCCTCGATGGTCCACTACAATGTTTACATGAGTTAGATTTTGAGAGAGTTCGTCAGGTTACCGAGCACACTGTTGTTCTCTCTACACTGATATTCATAGAACATATTTATTTATTTTGTAAACTGGCACAAGAAGAAATTACCCCTTAAGTACTGGGTAGTAAAGTGCAGCGTGAACCAGCTCTTGTACACCGTGTCAGATTTCGCCAGGTTGAGTAATTAAATCAGTGTAATCCAGTGATCTAGTATAGTTAGTGGTGGTTTTATCAATTTTCTCATCATTAGACGTAGTATTGATATTTTTCCTAACTCATGAGTGTTGTTGACGCTTCTGGACTCCTCCCTCACCCTGTTGACCTTCAGATGGTAAACTGCTGTAATGTAACTCGAAACACGAATACTTCAATGGTCTGATGTTGACACCTGTGTATAAAACATTTTATTGGTAGAGCAACTTATGAGGTTGATGTGTGTGTTTATAAGAGTTTTCAGGCGTAAAATCCATGCCATCAAGGTTCATAGTGGCTGTTGTGCTGTAGCCAACGCTACAAGAACTCACACAAACATCCTACGTAATGGGGCGATGCTCAAGGTGCCCATCATGCATGAGTGGACGGAGGTTAAGAACGGTCAGCTGGTCTTGTTGAGCTGAAACAACTTCTTTGATGCTGCCTTGCCTCTGTGTCATAATTAACTCCCCTCATCAAAGACTTATTTCTCTGATAATTTCATGTTATAACTTAAAAGGTTCATTTGTGCTATTTCACAATGTACTGGGTAATATATCATGATTATATCCACTACTCTTAACACTCATAATTATTCAACACAAGTAAGTCTTTTGTGTAAGAGCATAATTAGTCATTATAACTCAGACCTTAATAATATAAACCTCTACTAGAGTTCAGGAGGACTATGACAGTAATAACAGAGCTTCATGTAGTCAGTATGAAGGTGTTTGTAGCTTTACATAGCCATCTTATTCAGGTGAAGGTATGAAATAGATCCCGCACACCTGGCAGGACTTAAGGAAGAGATATATAGTACACAAACTAAACCTATTTACTACTGTATTCATGGAGGCACTTAGGGTCAGCACTATCCTCCACCACTGTTAAATTACCATAGGTTAATTTAGTACCCATTACATCTAGGTAGGGGCTAGAGTTGTATCTTTTCATCTGCTGCCTCCTCATTGACTAACATAACCACACCTGTAATGGTTATATACTGTTGCCAGGTAAAGGGAGGACTATGGTGGTGTAGTGATCATTTATAGTATTATAGTAACAGCCGCCAAAAAATACTCCGCCAACAGTCTCAGGTATGTCCGAGTGAAGATGTGGACAGTTTTGCTCCCAAGGACATTGACATATATTTTTACACTGAATTGAACAAGGAAGTTGGACAATCACTTTCATTCAGTGGTTAATTATCATGTGAGTAAGGCGCAATCTGTCATTTATATTGATATTGTGGTGTGTGTGTGTGTGTGTGTGTGTGGTGTGTGTGTGTGTGTGTGTGTGTGTGTGTGTCACACATCTACCGCTCCTGCACCACCACCAACTTCTACCATCTATCCCATAATCATTCACTCGTGTTGCCTATAGATGCATACCCTGTCTAATGCGACCAACATTCAGGTCAATAACCTTCTGTGTTCTTGTCCTGCTCATCCTCTCCTTGTCATTTGCCTTCACTCCTCCTCCTCCTCCTTTTCACATTTGCCTCATCCTCCCTCCCCTCCTCCTCCTATACTCTCCCTTGTCATTTGCCTTCCTCCTCCTCCTCCTCCCCTTTTGCAATTACCCTCCTCCTCCTCCTCCTCCTCCTCCTCTCCTTGCTCGTTGCCTTCTCCTCCTCCCTCCTCCTCCTCTACCTTCTCGTGCCCTCCTTCCTCCCTCCCCTCTCCTGCTGGTGGTGGGAGAGAGAGGCAGAGTTCAGTGTCGGGCCACCCACCTGTTGTGGTCAAGCCTCCCACCATCACGTTGTCACAGTGGCTGATTCTCACCCACACTTTCTTCTTCCTATCTCTCTCCTTACTTTCTTTTTCCCCACTCTGAAGGTCACGTTTGTTGTTTATCTCCAAACACCGTTACTTACATGAATTCCTGGCTTGCATTCCAGGTTCGCCCGGTACACAACAATTGTAGCAAATAATGCCAAGGAGCAGTAGTATATCGATTATCAAAATTTTGTCAGAGTTGATGAAACATTTTGGGTAGGAGTTGCGGTGTGGTGGTGGTGGTGGTGATAATATTGGTGGTGGTGGTGGTAGTAGTAGTGATGGTGGTGGAAGAAAAGGGTGATGGAAGTGAGAGTGTTAATTAATGAGTGATCGTGGTGATTGAAGTTGGTGGTAGGGGCGTTGATGGTAGTGGTGATGGTGATAGTGGTGGTGGCAATGGTAGTAGTGGTGGTAGTCTTAGCATGGTGTAGAAGGCCCTCAAGGATTCCACCATTTTGTTCCAATATTCTCATCATCTCCCCGCGGGTTTTTTCTTCCGTGTGATGGCAGGGGATGGTAGTGGGGATGATGGTGGGTAGTGGTGATGGATGGTAAGGATGATGGTGGTGGGTGATAGTGGTACATGATAACTTGTTTCAGTGTTATCAGAAGCCTTGGTCTTTATGTTGGTGGAGAGAGAGAGAGAGAGAGAGAGAGAGAGAGAGAGAGGAGAGAGAGAGAACACATTCTCTTCGTAAAAGTTGGATCTTGACCTTTAACGAAACCTCCTAACATATGACCTGGCGTTAATATTTTGTCTTAATAAAACAAACGGTATTAATCTTCTTTTTGTTCCTACCATTGACCGCTACTACTAAATTTGCTCATATTTTATTACCTATAACTATCCAACATTTACCCAAGAATTCTGTTTGAACCCAAGTGAAATTGTTGGCTGCAGTCTGTCACTGTTGTTGTTTTAGGGACCCAATGATCTTTGTTCTCCGAGACAATCTTGGAGGAGAGGAAGAAAGACACCGCTAAGGCCACCAATGGGCCAGGCAATAGAAGGCGTGGTAAAATGGCTGGTGGTGGTGTAGTGGCAGGTGTGCGGCAAAGGTGGTTGTGGTAGTAGTGGTGGTAGGTGGTAGCAGTAATGCTGGTGGTGATGACAAGAGCGACTACGCCCGCCGAGGCAGATCGCTGTCAAGCCCCCAGGGCACTCCTCTCACCCAGATAACGTACCTGAGTCACCTTAATAATCTCCAAATACTGCATAACGGCGTTTCATTAAAGTAGTAACAACACCTTGTTATTTTGGCCTTGAGTTGTTGGTCACCTATCATCATCTCTCCGTTTAGTCCAATTCTCTGAGTGTTCCAGTATATACACCTGTGCTGCAGCTGTTGCCTGTGTGGTGTGGGTGTAGTACAGTGGTTACGGAAGTTGCAGGCAGAACTTTGGGGGCTGCGGTGTTGCAGAATTGGTGAGTGTGCCCATGACGTTTTATTGCATCTGCTGTAGTGTATGCTGTGCAGACCGAAAAATGCTGCGTATGGCGATGAATGCCGCGTGCTTGTAAATGCCGCAAACGGTGGAGGTTATGTTGCACCTGCAGTATATGTTGATGTACTGGGTCACTTCCATTTGAATTAGTAATTCCCGTTTGCACCACCACCGCAAGTCTCGCGACCTAGCTGCACCTGAAGCGACTACGCCGAGCTTAATTAATCTCACGCTGGGTCAATCACCGTTGAGGTTTTGCCACGACGCAGTAGTTACACACGTATCACCAATCATTTAATGGCACGGACGGTGTTACAAATGGAAGCGTAATGATGGTGGCTGCATTGAATAACGCGTTAAAGGTAAAGCGTGGTGGTGGTAATGGTGATGGTGAGCCCGGGCTGGTTTGCTGAATGGGTGAAGTGCTGATGGGAGGAGGATAGATAGATGTATACAGCATGGTGGGTAGTGGTTGTGGTGGGTGATATTATATTGGTAGGGGTGGCAGGTGGTAAACCTGCTGTGGTGGTATATGCTGCTGTAGAGGGGTGGGTGGGTGGGGCAGTGTAACAAGAGTGGTAATCAGGTCATTTAATGGTGAGGGCAATAGGTAGCAGCACTCCACTCAAAATTAATGTGCAGGGTAGAGGATGCAGTGATGGAGGACTGGCATTTATTTACTATAGCTCTCTCTCTCTCACTATGATGGGCGACGTGAGATCCTACTCAGTCCTCTCTCACTGCCTCTAGGGACGAAAGTCAAGAGTGTTATCAGTGTGTGTCTGTCACGCCTTACTCCCTACACACACACACACACACACACACACACACACACACACACACACACACACACACACACACACACACACACACACATGCACGGCCACACACACACAAGTGATGAAGTGAAACCAGAGGTCCTGTTCACTAGGTGATCCTGGACACACAAAAAGACGCCGGAGATAACAGTGATCTTACCAGGTGTTTAGAAGTGCACTACCTGGTCAAACCCTGGATTGGAAGTGAAACCAGCCATGAATAATGATCATGATATATGATTTCTCAACTAATGAGGAACCCTGACCAGAACTCTGTGTGAGAGAGGAGAGAGAGAGAGAGAGAGGTGGAGCAGCCTGTGGATGGTTAGGGTAAATTTGGTGGAGACCACACGCCCAAAGTCACTTTCCTGGAGGCTGCTGAGCATGACGTGGAGGTGCTGAGGAGGGGCACACACTGTCTGGATAAGATGAATGATCACATATGACGGACACAGCCAGATTTTGTCCTAGCGGTAAAGTTGGATGTTTGCTCACACACTGGCTGCTTATATATATATACATGTACACATACATACATACATACATACATACATACATATATACATATATACATACATACACTATACATACATATAATATACCTACATACATACACACATACTGTATATATATATACATACATACATACATACACTGTATATATATACATACATACTGTACATATACATACATACATCAATACATACATACATATTATTACATACTAAAATATATATATACATATATATACATATATACACATACATACATATATATATAAATACACACATATATACATACATACATAATGTATATACATATATATACATACATACATACATATATACATATATATACATACATACATCACATATTACATTAAACATATACATACCAATGCCCAGATAGAACCCCCCAAACATGCTGTAATTTCGGTGTTATCCTCGACGGTTATGTGCAAGGCGTTAACGGAGGGTACCCGCACTATGTAACATTCATCGTAATGGACCCGGATGAGAATGCCAGCGCTGAGAGAGCGTCCGAGCCTGCGTGTGTCCGATCAAGCCTGTGTACTGACGCCGGAGTAAAGAATACAATGTACACTTAGGACACAATTATTGCAGAGGAAGCTAAACACACGGTAGAAAAACGGCGCAATAGATCGTTGTTTACGAGACGCCGCCCAGTGACAGTTGTTGACACGTTTGAGGTTACGTCAACCCCAACATGACAGTAACCCCAATAACGTCCGCAGCATCAGGAATGGAGCCATGGTAGAGGCTGGCAGTGGCTCTATTGAGAATCACTATATCCACCATGTTATGTTATGTTACGACTTTATGTTAGGATTTACCATGCTATGTTTACATGTGCCAAAATAGACAAGCATGTTACGTTATGTTCAAAGAGATGTTATGTTGTTATGTTATGCAGAAGTGTTATGTTAAGTAGTTAGTTTCCTTTGACTACACGTTAGTGACTCGCTATCTGTATTCCTGTAAACGATGAAACCAATATGACTGCTTACCTGAGGGAAAAGTCATCTCCTCGGCATGTTATTTAGGAATTATGACAGTTAACGTTAAATTAGGCAAATAACGTTAGATGTTAGCTGAAATAGTTTAATCATGAGCTGCAGCTAATCTTCAAAGACCGCAAAGATACCTACCCGCTACGCTTGTACTGCTCCTCATATATCAGGTTGAGCAACTTGTCTGTCGCCACACTGAGGAAATTCATTTACATAGTTAACAGGAGTCCTTTCGTCAGTCCAACACTGAGAAGCTAACAGGATATTTCGAAGCACTTACATGGAAGACGTAGAAAGCGTGAAAGCATGGTGGAGGATCACCTTTGCTGAGTGTCGGCGAAGTGTGACGCCCCTGAGCTCTGGACCCCTTCCTCCCTCCCTCCCTCCCTCCCTCCCCTCATTGAACACTGTATAATGACCTCTTGTGTCCACACCCACACTGCCAATGCACACCGCCCTCTATAGAAATTCCTTCCACTATAAACATTCCCACCGCTGCAGACACATACAACAGACAGGGTAGTGCAGAAGCCAAAGAGGGTGGGGAGCCAAACGACCCTGTCAGAAGGCATGTGGCTGAAAATGAAAGGATAATGGAAGGTTTAATGGTCAGCAATGAGAGAGAGAGAGAGAGAGAGAGAGATAGAGAGAGAGAGAGATCCCCAAATGACAATTAAACCAGTGGTATATTATACTCGTAACACTTCTTCACTATCATTATATACAGTACACATTTAAGGCAATTTAAGCAGAACCGGTCTATAAACCCCCCAAAAATGTCTGGTTTTCACTACAATTGTGTATTACATACAAACACTATTATTATCTCACACACATACATTAAAATAACACAATTCCCTATTCAAGCACAGTATTGAGGTGTGAGTTTATCTCTGTATCATACGGTATATAATTATAACATGTAACGTCTTGTCTTTTAGGTGAGTTCGAGAGTTTCCTGGTCACTAGTTACGACCCAGTGTCTTCAAGGACGACTATGTGAAGTAAGATTATTCAGTGTTTAGTACAAGCACTTCACAGGTAGTACATGTACTCTACAGGTAGTACATGCACTCTGTAGGTAGTACATGTACTCTACAGGTAGTACATGTGATTTCATGTAGTACATGTACTCTTACGTAGTACATGCACTCTACAGGTAGTACACCCTGTCAGTAGCTATTATAAAACTTAGTACTTTGTACATCCCTGTCAGAAGTTAGTACACCAAACCAGCAGGCAGTTCACCCACCCAGCAGCAGTGTAGATAGTACTCCCAGCAGGCAGCAGGTGTCCACCAGCAGGCAGTAGATAGTACTCCCCAGCAGCAGGTTCACCCACCCAGCAGTAGATAGTACCTCCCAGCAGGCAGCAGGTAGTTCGCCCATTCAGCAGTAACTACACGTAGGTAACGGGCTGGTAGCTTAATGACTCAGCCTTGGGGTCTTCACAACAACAGCAACTGAGGTGGTGTACCGGCTACTGTGTGTGTGTGTGTAGGCATGGGATGTAAGTATGTGCGTAAGAAATAATACAATGTACACACTACTCCATCATATCAATTACTTATTTACTGTTTCTATTTTTCTTATTTTCTTTATAATCGTTAATTTTGTTTTACGTTTTGTGGGATTTATTCGAGTTAAAACAAAACAAATGAAAACCATTCTTACCCGAGTGACGACGTTCTCTAGTGGATATGGTGCAGCGGGCCTCACGCTCTTCTTCTAGGCACCCTAACTCCCCACCCCTGATGACTGGCCCAGGTTAAGGATGGTTATTACATTGACAAAACCGCGCTTGTTGAGGAGCTGTATCGTGAACGCGTTGTGTCTCTAATTACTAACAGGTTTTGGTACTTTTAGAGGCTGGTTTTTTCTTTGTTGCTTCGTAGTGATCCAGAACCAGATGTGTGTGTCTGTATAAGGCTATCGAGGTATCAGGAAGACGAGCAGATCTGAAGCAGGTTCCTCTCGTTACCGTTATGTTTGACGAGACAGTTGAGGAACCGTTTATTTATTGAGTCTTTTCTTACTTATTCACTTATTGTATTTTGTAATTTTGTTTAGGTTACTCTTACAGAATAATTCCCAATGCCTTAGAGATCTTAGTTATTATCTTATCTCAGTTATTTGATGGAGTTGTAATGTG
>NW_024745942.1:0-7500 GCF_018991925.1 Homarus americanus
TCAGTATACTTCGTTCAGTTACGTATTACTGTAGTAGTAGTAGTAGTAGTAGTAGTAATAAAATAATATTAATAGTAATAGTAATAGTAATATTAGTAATAGTAGTAATAATAATAATAGTAATAGTAATAGTAATTTTAGTATTATTAATTAATTAAGTAGTAATAGTAATAGTAATATTAGTGGTAATAGTAATAGTAGTATTGGTATTAGTAATGGTAATAGTAATGGTAGTAGTAGTAGTGGGGAAAGTGCTGAGGCGGATCATCGGAAGTGTATAATGGAGGTGGTAAGGATGATGTCAGGGCAGCAACAGGAACCTAGGTGTGTGCTGTTCCACGAGCTGGTGGGAGGCTGACCATTCACGCCATGAGGTTGATGTTGAGGCAGCGTGATTGTGGGCCGTTCTCCTGGTGGATGCTTCGAAACGCATTCAACATGTAACCTGGGCTGCAACATCAAGATCAAGTGTCCTAGCTGCATTCGTATAGGAATCATTCAGACCTACGTATGACAACAAGGCTCTGGTGATCGATCCTAGGGAACAGGGAGAGTTGCAGTGGCAATGTGTGCAATAGGCCTTCAGTGCTCAACAAGAAATAAAGTTGAAACAACTGGGGGTCAAACAAGTGTGGCATATGCTGATGACTCACAGGAACAGGAAAAAGTGGAGGAGCATCAAAGTGGTGGGACCTGGTAGCATCGCAGGGTCCAAAATAGGAACACCAGCAAATCCTTCATCGTGAAGCCAGATCATTATGATCGGGCTGTGGGATTTCGGCGAAAGTGAGGTCAAAATAACTAAGGACGGCCAAAGACATCTGGCATGATAATTTAGCTCACGGACTTCAGACCCAGTCGTAGGGGAAAGGTGAACAGTGGGTTAGCGAAATCCATGCTCTATCAGAATTGCTAACAAGAGCCACATGCAGCCTGCAGCATTCACACATGGAGTCAAGCATCGTTGGAACTACTGCACGCACCATCCTGAGATCAGACCCTCCTCCACCCTTTGGAAGCAATCCAGTGTCAAGTTCATTCCCAAACTAGTGAAACACCGACTTAACTTAGTAGAAAGAACACTTCTTGCACTTCCACCAAGACTGGGGAGGGATGGGACTAACAATCCAGAGAGGTGCTGACTCTGAACATCAAAATTCACTTAAGCTCGGCAGCCCTCCTGACCACATAATAGCCCAGAATACAACAGTGGACACTGCGAGTAATAAAAGATCCGTGATCCATTACAACAGATCGACTGCCAAAATGACATGTTACCTAACTATTGCTGCAGGTTCAAAATTTGACAAAAAGTAGTATAGGCGCGGGAGGTGGGCGCCTCGAACTGGTTGCTTACGTTACCGATAAAGGACAAATGGTTTCAGCCTTAACAAACAGAATTTACAGATGCCATTGCTCTAAAGGTACGGTTGGCCAGTAGATGGTTACCCTCTAGTAATGGCTATTCATGTGGTTTCAAAGGGGGGCTTCATATGCATGAGGCATGACGAGGTAAGGATCTCAGGCGCTATGTTGAAGGAAGCCTGCAGGGACGTCATGGAGTAGAACCGACCCTTCCACTGGATGGCGGATCTCCTGGGACTTCAAACATCTGGACGAAGCCCGTGTGGACGTGGATTCTGGAGCCAGGGGACCATGAGCCTTCGCGACATCAGGATTTTGATCCATGGCCGTTTGTCACCGTAACCTGGCTCGATGCTGCATAGGAGAACGAGAGCGACAAAAGAAGGGCATATGGGAAAATTCAAATGTCGATCAAGGTAGCCTCACTTTCGCTAGTGTTCTAACCTCTGGTGGGATGGGCCCAAGCGCCAGATGTTTCTCGCAGACTCAGCGGGCGATCTCGAACAAACAGCAGCCAGAGATTATGTCACAGCCTGGATGAGATGTCGACTCCTTCTCTCCTTCAGTGTTTGCTCTGCCTCAGGAGACGAGCTTTGCTCCGTCAAGCTGCAGATATGAGCTATGGGTACAGTGAGTGCATCGATCTTGAGGTGGGATGGTTGTTGTGTGTTGGGATGTTTAATATTAAAAGGTAAATAAATCAGTGAATTGGTGGAGGCTGGGCTACGTGGTGGTAGTAGTAGTAGTGGTGTGGTAGTGATAGTGGTGGTGAGGTGGTGGTGGTGGTGAGTGGTGGTGTGGTGGTGGTGTGGGGTGAGGTGGTGGTGAGGTGGTGAGGTGGTGGTGAGTGGTGGTGGTAGTGAGGTGGGGTGGGGTGAGGTGGTGAGTGGTGGGGTGTGGGGTGGGGTGGTAGTAGTGGTGGTGGTGGTGGTGGTGGTGGTGGTGGTGGTGGTGGTGGTGGGGGTGGTGGTGGTGGTGGTGGTGGTGGTGGGGTGGTGGTGGGGTGGTGGGGTGGTGGTCAGTGGTGGTGGTGGTGGTGGTGGGGTGGTGGGGTGGTGTGGTGGTGGGGTGGTGGTGGTGGTGGGGTGGGGTGGTGGTGGTGGTGGGGTGGTGGTGGTGGTCAGTGTGGTGGTGGTGTGGTGGTGGTGGTCAGTGGTGGTGTGGTGGTGGTGGTCAGTGGTGAGGTGAGGTGGTGGGGTGGTGGTGGTGGGTGGTGGTGGTGGTGAGTGGTGGTGGTTGGTGGTGGTGGTGGGTGGTGGTGGTGGTGGTGGTGGTGGTGGGGTGGTTGGTTGGTGGTGGTTGATGAGTGAGTGGGGTCAGTGGTGGTCAGTGGTGGTGTGGTGGTGGTGGGGTGATTGGTGGTCGGTGGGGTGGTGGGGTGGTGGTGGGGTGGTGGTGATTGGTGGTGGTGGTGGGGGTGAGTTGGTGGGGTGGTGGTGGTGGGGTGGTAGTGGTGGTGGTGGTGGTGGTGGTGGTGGTGGTGGTGATTGGTGGTGGGGTGGGGTGGTGGTGGTGGTGGTGGTGGTGGTGGTGGTGGTGGTGGTGGTGGTGGTGTGGTGGTGGTGGTGGAAGTAGTGGTAGTAGTAGTAGTGAAAGTAGTGATAGTAGTGGTAGTAGTAGTGTAGTAGTAGTAGTAGTAGTAGTAGTAGTAGTAGTGGTAGTAGTAGTAGTAGTAGTAGTAGTAGTAGTAATGGTAGTGAAGTAGTAGTAGTAGGAAGGTGAATGAGTGGGTTGGTGAAATCAGCATCCTATCGGAGATTGCTAACACAGAGCCACATGCGGCCTTTGCAGCATTCACATGAGTCAAGCATCGTTGGAACTACGATTGCGTACCATCCTGAATCGACCCTCATCCACCCCTTTGGAAAAGCAATCGTTAATCAAGTTCATTCCCAAACTAATTGAAACACTGACTTAACCAGTAGAAGAACACTTTTGCACTTCCACCAAGACTGGGAGGGATGGGACTAACTATCAGGAGATTGCTGACTCTGAACATCAAAATTCATAAGCTCGGCAGCCCTCACTGATCACATAATAGCCCAGAATGCAACAGAAGTGGACACCAGCGAAGTTAATAAGATCCGTAGATCCATTACAACAGATCGGCAGCACTGCCAAAAATGACATGTTGCAGCAACTGTGCTGCAGGTTCAAAAATTGACAAAAAAGTAGCTATAGGCGCAGGAGGTGGGCGCCTCGAACTGGTTAACTACGTTACCGATAGGGCAAATGGTTTCATGTAACAAACAGAATTTACAGATGCCATTGCTCTAAGAGTGCAGTTGGCCAGTAGATGGTTGCCCTCCCAATGCGTGTGTGGCTATTCTTGATGGCATCACGCCATGGTTTACGCAAGAAGGGGCTTCATATGCATGAGGCATGACAGAGGTAGGGATCTCACAGCAAATATGTTGAAGGAAATCTGCCGGGACGTCATGGTAGAACCGACCCTCCTTCACTGGATGGGAGATCCTCCAACACAGGACTTCAAACACATCTAACGAAGCCCGTGTGGACGTCAGTGCTCGAGGATTCTGGACATGAGGACAGCGAGCTTTCCGACATCAGGATTTTTGATCCCATGGCCGTTTGTCACCGTAACCTGGCTCTCGATGCTCATAGGAGAACAAGAACGACAAGAAAGGGCATATGGGAGAATTCAAATGTTGATCGGACAGCTTCCCTCCTCTAGTGTTCACAACCTCTGGTGGGATGGGCCCAAGTGCAAGATGTTTCTACGCCAGACTCATGGATGATCTCGAACAAGAAACAGCAGCCAGAAGTTATGTCACAGCCTGGATGAGATGTCGACTGTCCTTCTCTCTCCTTCAGTCGGCTTTGCTCTGCCTCAGGAACGAGGCTGCCTCCGTCAACTGCTGCAGATATCGACTATGAGGCTACAGTCACTGAATGCCATGGATCTGCTCAACTAACAGATGGGATGGTTTCTTATGTGTTAGGATATTTTAATATTAAAATTAAATAAATGGTGGCAGGTGTGAGCTGTTGGGGCTGGAGTTTAAAGTGAAGTGGTGGTGGTGGTGGTGGTGGTGGTGGTGGTGGTGGTGGTGGTGGTGGTGGTGGTGGAGGTGGTGATGGAGTTGGGTGGGTGGGAGTGGGTGGTGGGGTGGGTTGGAGTTGGGGTGGTGGTGGTGGTGGTGGTGGTGGTGGTGGAGGCAGTGGTGGTGGTGGTGGTGGTGGTGGTGGTGGTGGTGGTGAGTGGTGGTGGTGGTGGTGGTGGTGGTGGTGGTGGTGGTGGTGGTGGTTGGTGGTGGTGGTGGTGGTGGTGGTGGTGGTGGTGGTGGTGGTGGTGGTGGTGGTGGTGGTGAGTGGTGGTCAGTGGTGAGGTGTGGTGGTGGTGATTGATTGGTAGTGATTGGTGGTGAGTTGATTGGTGGGGTGGTGGTGGTGGTGGGGTGAGTGAGTCAGTGGTGGTGGTGAGTTGGTGATGTGGTTGAGTGAGTGGTGGTAGTTGGTGGTAGTGGTTGAGTGGTGGTGGTGGTGGTGGTGGTGGTGGTGGTTGATTGATTGGTGGTGGGAGTTGTTGGGTGGATTGGTGGTGGTGGTGGTGGGGGTTGGTGGGTGGTGGGTTGGTTGATGGTGGGTGGTGGGGTGGGGTGGTGGTGGGGTGGTGGTGGTGGGGTGGTGGTGGTGGTGGTGGTGGTGGTGGTGGTCGGTGGTGGTGGTGGTGGTGGTGGTCAGTGGTGGTGGGGTGGTGGGTAGTAGTAGTAGTGGAAAAGGTGATGAGTGGGTTAGCAGAAATCCATGCTCTATCGAGTTGCTAACACAGAGCCACATGCGGCCTTTGCAGCATTCACACATGGAGTCAAGCATCGTTGGAACTACCTGATGCGTGCCATCCTGAGATCCGACCCTCCTCCACCCTTTGGAAGAAGCAATCAGTGTCAAGTTCATTCCCAAACTAGTGAAACACCAGACTTAACCCAGTAGAAAGAACACTTCTTGCACTTCACCAAGACTGGGAGGGATGGGACTAACTAATCAGAGATTGCTGACTCTGAACATCAACTTAGCTCACGGCAGCCCCTCACTGATCCTGTGTAGAATGCAACAGAAGTGGACACCAGCGAAGTTAATAAGATCCGTGGTCCATTACAACAGATCGGCAGCACTGCCAAAATGACATGTTGCAGCAACTATTGCTGCAGGTTCAAAAATTGACAAAAAAGTAGCTATAAGCGCGGGAGGTGGGCGCCTCGAACTGGTTAACTACGTTGCCGATAAGGGCAAATGGTTTCAGCCTTAACAAACAAATTTACAGATGCCATTGTAAAGTGCAGGTTGGCGTAGATGGTTTCCCACTCAATGCGTGTGTGGCTATTCCTTGATGGCGATCACGCCATGGTTTTGCAGAAAGGGGCTTCATATGCATGAGGCATGACGAGGTAAGGATCTCACAGCAAATATGTTGAAGAAATCTGCCGGGACGTCATGGTAGAACCGACCCTCCTTCCACTGGATGGCAGATCCTCAACACAGGACTTCAAACACATCTACAAGCCCGTGTGGACGTCAGTGCTCGAGGATTCTGGACCTTGAGGACAGCGAGCTTTCTTCGACATCAGGATTTTTGATCCATGGCCGTTTGTCACCGTAACCTGGCTCTCGATGCTGCATAGGAGGAACAGGAACGACAAGAGAAGGGCATATGGGAAAATTCAAAA
Source organism: Homarus americanus (assembly GCF_018991925.1). NCBI lineage: Eukaryota > Metazoa > Arthropoda > Malacostraca > Decapoda > Nephropidae > Homarus > Homarus americanus. The sequence continues at coordinate 6,054 of NW_024745942.1, forward strand.
TGTTGATCAAGGCAGCTTCTCCTCTGAGTGTTCACAACCTCTGGTGGGATGGGCCCAAGTGCAAGATGTTTCTCGCCAGACTCAGCGGGCTGATCTCGAACAGAAGCGCCCAGGATTATGTCACAGCCTGGATGAGATGTCGACTGTCCTTCTCTCCCTTCGGTCGCTGCTCTGCCTCAGGGGAACAGGCTTCTGCCTCAGATGGAACTGTATGTGGGATGTTTAATATTAAGATGTGTGAAGGTGTGGGGAAACAGAGTTTAAAAAAAAAAAAAAAAAAAAAAAAAAAAAGTAGTGAAGTAGTGGTGGTGAGTGGTAGTGGTAGTGGTGGTAGTGAGTGAGTGGTGAGTGAGTGAGTGAGTGAGGTGTGGTGGTGTGGTGAGTGGTGGTGGTGGTGGTGGTGAGGTGAGGTGGTGGTGGTGGTGGTGGTGGTGAGTGGTGGTGTGGTGGTGGTGGTGGTGGTGTGGTGGTGGTGGTGGTGGTGGTGGTGGTGGTGGTGGTGGTGGTGGGTGGTGGTGGTGGTGAAGTGGTGGTGAGTGATTGAGGTGGTGATGGTTGGATGATTGGTGGTGGTGGTGAAGTTGGTTGGTGGGGTGTGGGGTGGTGGGGTAGTGATTGATTGGTGGGTGTTCGGTGGGGTGGTGGTGGGGTGGGGTGGGGTGATTGGTTGATTGATTGGTGGGGTGGGGGCAGTTGGTTGGTGGTGGGGTGATTGTGGTGGGGTGGTTGTTGGTGGTGGTGGTGGTGGTGGTGGGGGTGGTGGGGTGGGGTGGGTGGTGGTGGTGGTCAGTGGTGGTGGTGGGTGGTGGTGGTGGGGTGGTGGTGGTGGTGGTGGTGGGTGGTGGGGTGGTCGGTGGTGGTGGGTTGGTGGGAGGTGGTGGTGGTGGTGGGGTGGGGTGGTTGGTGGTGGTGGTGGGGTCAGTGGTCAGAGTGGGGTGGGGTGGTGGGTGGGGTGGTGGGAGTTGGTCGGTGGGGTGGGGTGGGAGTGGTGGTGGGGTGGTGGTGGGGTGGGGTGGTGGGGTGGTGGTGGTGGGGTGGTGGTGGGTGGGGTGGTGGTGGGTGGGGTGGGGTGTGGTGGTGGTGGTGGGGTGGGGGTGGTGGTGGTCAGTGGTGGTGGTGGTGGGAACCAGCCGGTGGGACAGCTGTTTCCACAGACACAGGAGGGGATGGGACTAACTAATCAGGAGATTGCTGACTCTAGACATCAAAATTCACTAAGCTCACGGCAGCCCTCACTGACCACATAGCCCAGAATGCAACAGAGGGAAGTGGACACCAGCAAGTTAATAAGATCCGTAGATCATTACAACAGATCAGCAGCACTGCCAAATGACATGTTGCAGTATTGCTGCAGGTTCAAAAAATCTGACAAAAAAAGTAGCTATAAGCGCAGGAGGTGGGCGCCTCGAACTGGTTAACTACCGTTACCGATTAAGGGCAAATGGTT